>NW_022442782.1:0-4197 GCF_009761245.1 Sapajus apella
GCAAGAAACAATGAAAAATATCAAGAATAGTTTTACCTTCCTTCTGTCTTTTCCCTTTCTTCTTGCCTATTAAACTCTCCACTGCTTAAAACTAAAAAAAAAAAAAAGTTTTAAAATGTTAAATAATGTGAGAAGGAGAAAGAAAAACAACAGCAAAGTGAATTACAGGGCAAAAAGGAAATAGCAGGAAAAAAGTTTAAGGGATGGTTGGAAAATGCAAAAAATAAACCTTGTCTCTCTGCAAAGAAGTGTGGTTATGCCGATGGACAACACAGAGGTTTTTACAGAGGAAATTCCTATTCAGAACTAACCTTTTATAATTCAAGTCAATGAATCTATACATAAACCCCCTCCCAAAGAAACTACGGGTCTATGAGGAAAGAAGAATGAAAGATCCATGGCAAAGCAGCCACACAGGACATCATTTCTGGCAATTAATAAAAGCAGAACAATCTTTACCTTAGAACTCTATGCAGAATACAACGTTCTGATTTTTGCATTCGTATACGGTGTCCTTAGAGTTAATTGAGGAAGACATTTTATAAATTTTAGTGTTTATAAATGTCTCAAGATTGATCTTGACATGTTTTGCAGGATATGTAACTGAATATCTAAAAATTGTACTGTGTATTTAGCTTATATTACAATTACACTGTAATATCAATAAAATGAAAAATAAGCACAAGCAACCAAAAGAAAAAACAATCAATTGGACTTTGAAAAAGTTAAAAAACTTTTGTGCATCAAGAAAGTGAAAAGACAATACACAGAATGAAAGAAAATAGCTGCAAATTACATATCTGATAAGGATCTAGTAACCAGAATATATAATGAACTTTTATAACTCAACAATAAAGACAACTTAATTTTAAAATACTCAAGAGATTCTAATAGACATTTTTCCAAGGAAGATATACAAATGGCCAGTAAGCATTGCAAAAAAATACTTAACATTTTTAGTCATTAGGGAAATGCATGTCAGAACCACAACGAGTACCACTTCACATTCACTAAAATGACTATAATTTTTTTAAAAAACATTAATTATATATGTCAGTGTGAAGGTAGAGAAATAGTAACTTTGATAAATTGCTGGAAGGAATGCAAAATGTTACAACCACTGTGGAAAGTACTTGCGCAGTTACTCAAAATGTTAAACAGAATTACCACAACCCAGCAATTCCACTCCCAAGAATGTACCTGAGAAAACTGAAAACATGATCACACAAAAACTTGTACACAATTGTTCTTAGCACTATTATTCATAATATTATTTGTGTATTATGCAAACAACCTAAACATCTATAAACTGATGAATGGCTAAACAAAATATGGTACATTTATATCATGAAATAGTTATAAAAAGAATTGAAATATTGATACATGCTATAACATGGATGAATCTTGAAAATATAATGCTAAGTGAAAGAAATGCGACACAAAAGATCACATGTGATTCCACTTATAGGCAATGTCCAGAATAGGCAAATCTTGACACAGAGATTATGAAAAGAGAGGATTTGGGATGAACTGCTAATAAAGTTCTAGAATTAAATAGTGGTAATAGTTGTGCAGCTTGGTGAATATACTAAAAACCATGAAGTGTGCACTTTAAACTGGTGAATTTTATATTGTGCAAGGTATATGTCAATTTCCAAAAAAAAAAATACTATTGAAAAAGTCAGGCCAGTGAGTACCTTTGGTGAGGTTGGTAATTGAGAAAGGGCTTTGGGAGAGCCCCAAATGGGCTTTGGGGAATCTGAAGCAATATTTTAAAAAATGTGGATTGTGGTTCTTTGCTTTAAAATAGTTTATTAAGCTGTGTATTTATGCTTTATGTGCAATTCTGAATGTGTCTTCTATAATAAAAAATATTTAAGAGAGGAAAAACGTGGAGATCATAAACTGGCATATATTATTTCCAAAAATAAATTAATTAAAATAGTTAAATTAACATAAAATTTCATTTCTTTGAAAATAAAATATTAATGTATATTTAAGGTAATAAATTGTTATGTATACTACATACATGTATTGGTATCATAAACATATTCTTATACTTCAAATAGATATCTTAAAAGATGTGTATTTTGCAGAAAGAATTGTTTAAAATTGAAATAAAACCAGAGAAATAAGGATTGGATACAAATGGGAAACACCTCAAAAATTTACAGACAATAGAAAGGTAATTATACACTTCCCTAAAAAGTAAAAGCAATGACAAATTAACTAAATCAACAGTTCTGTAGACTGTGAAAAAAAATCAGAGAAATAGATAGCTTTATTTGCAAAAAATCTACACTTAAAAATTATCTGCACTATATCCAACTTGTATTCTTTGCCCACCAATTTTCTTCTTTCCCTTTCCTTCTCTTTCTCCTCCTCCTCCTTTTCTTTCTTGTTTTATTTAATACTCAAAGGGTGCCAAAAAGGAAAATGTAATAAAGCAGAATAAAGAGAGCAATAATAAGGAATGTCAAGAGGAAAACTTTTACTTAATTTCACCATTTTTTGACATTAAGTAATGGGTACATTCATAAAAGTTTCTTGTAAATCAAATTACTGTGAATATTCTGGAAAAGTAATTGTAAAAACAGTACACCTAATAATAGAGTATTCTTCTTAAAACTGAAGCATTCTATTACAGTTCAAATAAACATTTCTGAAGTTTGTACAATTACTTTATATTTATTTAACTTTTCTAAAAAAGGATAACTTTTGTAATATGTTTATTAGATAGATGTATTATTTTTCTCATAATTGAAAATTTTTAATTTCTATCTTGGAAGGTAATATAATGTAATAGTTATGAACTGTCACTCTAGAATCAAATATTGTTTTATATTCTGACTATATTATCAATAAGCTTTGTGATTTTTGGTAAAGTAATTATTTGTGCTTCAGTCTTCTTATCTTTAAAAAGAACATAATAATAGTACATACAGCATTGGGTTTTTGTGAGGAATAAATGAAATAAATGTGTTTGTGTGTGGGTGGGTGTGCAGAAAGAGTTTACAGTAAAATTTCAGCACATGATCAGTAGTACTAGAACAAGTGGTAATAATACCTATTACTTTACATATTATGAATCTTTTTCTAAAAGATTCATACTATATCTATGTGTACTTGTCCACTTTCCCACTGCTATAAAGAAATATCCAGGACTGGGTAATTTATGGAAAGAGGTTTAATTGACTCACAGTTCCACATGGCTGGGTAGGTCTCAGGAAACTTACAGTCATGGTGGAAGGTGAAGAGGAGGCAAGCACCTTCTTCACAAGGCAGCAGGAGACAGAAGAACGAAGGAGAAACTTCCAAACATTTATAAAATCATCAGATCTTGTGAGCACTCCCTCACTATCACAAGAACAGCATGATCCAATCACCCCCCTTCCTCCAAATGTGGGGAATTGCAGGTTCCCCCCTCAACACTTGGGAATTACAATTTGAGATGAAATTTGGGTGGGGACACAGAGCCAACCATATCACTATGAATGGGAAAAAAAATCCTTTCTATCTAAGATTCTTTTTTCCAACCAAAATCCAACCCAAGAAAAAACTATCCTTTAAATTCAAACTCATTTCCTTAGCATATTAATGCAGTTTAACATAGCTACATATTGAAAGTTATAAATACGCCAGACTTTGTCCAAGTAGAACATCATTTTTTAATCTGTCAGTTTCTGACATTAATAACACTGAGAAAGGAAGGATGAGGAAATTACTCTTTTCACTCCTTCATAACGAAAACTTAAAATTTTATCTGACAAAATGAAACACTAAACACAGGCTTCTTATTTTATTCTGTAATACACACAAAGCAGTAATTTTACTTGATCATTACTTCCTGATGTGCCTAGTTCTCTAGTTAATTCCAGTAGTCCTATGTGTTCAAACAATGCTTCCCATGTTGATTTTTCTCATATAGGTATGATCTGTTTTACTCACTGAAGCCAGAGCAGGGTATTTTTATATCTGATTATGGCACTTAACTGCTTAAAATCCTTCAATGTCTGCAAATTGTTTTTGGAATAAGAAGCTAAATCCTGGATACAACTTTTAAGGCCTTAGATGATTTAGTCCCAACTTCCTTTTCAGCCTCATTGCTAATCACTGTCTCCTTCAATTCCTGAGGCTTGGTCCAGTTCCCTGTATTCAACATCAAATGCTCTCTTCCTCCGTCTGAAATATGTTCTC
>NW_022442783.1:0-4197 GCF_009761245.1 Sapajus apella
GTTGGTTCCAGGTCTTTGCTATTGTAAACAGTGCTGCAGTGAACATTCGTGTACATGTGTTCTTATAAGAGAACGATTTATAATCCTTTGGATATATACCCAATAATGGGATTGTTGTGTCAAATGAAATTTCTATATCTAGGTCCTTGAGGAATCGCCACACTGTCTTCCACAATGGTTGAACTAATTTGCACTCCCACCAACAGTGTAAAAGTGTTCCCATTTCCCCACATCCTCTCCGGCATCTGTTGTCTCTAGATTTTTTAATGATCACCATTCTAACTGGTGTAAGATGGTATCTCAATGTCGTTTTGATTTGCATTTCTCTAATGACCAGTGATGATTAGGATTTTTTTCATGTTTATTGGCCTCATATATGGCTTCTTTGTAAAGTGTCTGTTCCTATCCTTCACCCTCTTTTGAATGGGTTTGCTTGTTTTCTTCTTGTAAATCTGTTTTAGTTCTTTGTAGATTCTGGATATCAGCCCTTTGTCAGATGGGTAGATTGCAAAATTTTTTTCCCATTCTGTTTGTTGCTGATTTGCTTTAATGATTGTTTCTTTCGCTGTGCAGAAGCTGTGCAGTTTGATTAGGTTCCATTTGTCTATTTTGGCTTTTGGTGCCAGTGCTTTTCGTGTTTTAGTCATGAAGTCCTTTCCTATGCCTATGTCCTGAATGGTTTTGCCTAGATTTTTTTCTAGGGTTTTTATGGTGCTAGTTATTATGTTTAAGTCTTTAATCCATCTGGAGTTAATTTTAGTATAAGATGTCAGGAAGGGGCCTATTTTCTGCTTCCTGCACATGGCTAGCCAGTTTTCCCCACACCATCTATTAAACAGGGAATCATTTCCCCATTGCTTGTTTTTGTCAGGTTTGTCAAGAATTGGATGGTTGTATATGTGTGGTGTTGCCTCTGAGGACTCTGTTGTGTTCATTGGTCTATATATCTGTTTTGGAACTAGTACCATGGTGTTTTAATTACTGTATCCTTGTAGTATAGTTTGAAGTCCGGTAGTGTGATGCCTCCCGCTTTGCTCTTTTTGCTTAGAATTGACTTGGCTATGCGGGCTCTCTTTTTGTTCCACAGGAAGTTTAAGGTGTTTTCTTCCAGTTCTGTGGAGAAGGCCACTGGTAGCTTGATGGGGATAGCGTTGAATCTATAGATTACTTTGGGCAGTATGGCCATTTTCAAGATACTGATTCTTTCTAACCATGACCATGGAATGTTTCTCCATCTGTTTGTGCCCTCTCTTATTTCGTTGAGCAGTGGTTGTAGTTCTCCCTGAAGAGGTCCTTTACATTGTTCGTTAGTTGTGTTCCTAGGTATTTTGTTCTCTTTGTAGCAATTGTGAATGACAGTTCATTCTTGATTTGGCTCCCTGTGAGCCTGTTATTGGTGTATAGGAATGCTTGTGATTTTTGCACATTGATTTTGTATCCTGAGACTTTGCTGAAGTTGCTTATCAGTTTCAGGAGATTTTAGGCTGCTATGATGCGATCTTCTATATACAATCATGTTGTCTGCAAATAGACAATTTGATTTCCCCCTTTCCTAATTGCACACCCTTTATTCTTTTCTTGCCTGATCGCTCTGTCTAGAACTTCCAATACTATATTGAATAGGTGTGGTGAGAGAGGGCATCTTTGTCTAGTGGCAGATTTCAAAGGGAATGCTTCCAGTTTTTGCCCCATTCAGTATGATATTGGCTGCTGGTTTGTCAGAAATAGCTTTTATTGGCCGGTCGCGGTGGCTCAAGCCTGTAATCCCAGCACTGTGGGAGGCCGAGGCGGGTGGATCACGAGGTCAAGAGATCGAGACCATCCTGATCAACATGGTGAAACCCCGTCTCTACTAAAAATACAAAAAATTAGCTGGGCATGGTGGCGCGTGCCTGTAATCCCAGCGACTCAGGAGGCTGGGGCAGGAGAATTGCCTGAACCCGGGAGGCGGAGGTTGCGGTGAGCCAAGATCGCGCCATTGCACTCCAGCCTGGCTAACAAGAGGGAAACTCCGTCTCAAAAAAAAAAAAAAATAGCTTTTATTATATTGAGATATGTTCCCACAATACCTAGTTTATTGAGAGCTTTGAGCATAAAGGTTGTTGAATTTTGTCAAAGGCCTTCTCTGCATCAATTGAACTAATTATGTGGTTTTTGTTTTTGGTTCTGTTTATGTGCTGAATTACGTTTATAGACTTGCGTATGTGGAGCCAGCCTTGCATCCCTGGGTTGAAATAATTTTTTTTTTTTTTTTTTTTGAGACAGAATCTCACTCCCTCTCCCAGGATCAAGCGATTCTCCTGCTCAGTCTCATGAGTAACTTAGGTTACAGACACCCACAACTAGGTCCTGCTAATTTCTGTATTTTTAGTAGAGATGGGGTTTCACCATGTTGGCCAGGCTGGTCTCAAACTCCTGACGTCAGGTGATCCACCCACCTCGGCCTCCCAAAGCTCTGACTATTACAGGCATGTGCCACCGCCCTCATCCCATAACTCCAGTTTCTTTTTACCCGCTTTGATTATGGAACTCGGCATGATGCCCAGATTCCCATAGTGCAAATTGTCCTCCCCAATCATAACTGCCAGTTTGTTTTCATTAAAGTAAAACAAAACAAGACGAACACTAATTGAAATGGTTGGTCATTTCTGTGGGCAAAAAGATAAGTATGGCCAGGTGGGGTGGCTCATGCCTGTAATTCCAGTACCTTGAGAGGCTGAGGCAGGCAGATCACTTGAAGCCAGGAGTTCGAGACCAGCCTGATCAACATGGTGAATCCCCCTCTCTACTAAAAATACAAAAATGAGCCAGGTGGGGTGGCATGCGCCTGTAGTCCCATCTACTCAGGAGGCTGATGCAGGAGAATTGCTTAACCCAGGAGGCAGAGGTTGGAGTGAGCAGAGATCATGCCACTGCACTCAAGCTTGGGCAACAAGATCAGAAGTGTACATCAAAAAACAAAAACAAGTAATGTGATTGCTATTTTCTGGTTATAATCACAGAATTCATGTGGAAAAGCTAAGCAATATGAAAAAACAGTTAAAGTTTTTAAAAATTACCCCAGATTGGATCAGCAAACCTTTTTTTTTCTCTTGAGACAGAGTAGTTCTTGCTGTTGCCCAAGCTGGTGTGCAGTGACACAATCACAGATGATGGCAGGCTCGACCTCGTGGGCTCACTCTGTGCTCCTGCCTCCAGAGGAGCTGGGACTACAGGTGCACACCTCTACATCCAGTTATTTTTTAAAAATTGTTTTTGTAGAGGTGAAGTCTCACCATGTTGCCCAGGCCTGTCTCAAACTCCTGGCCTCAAGTGATCCTCCCACCTCAGCCTTCCAAATTGCTGTGATTACAGGCATGACTGTTTTGGAGACCGGGTCATTACAGAGGTCATGAAGTTAAAATGGGGCATGACGGTGAGGCCCTGATCCCATGTAACTGGTATCCTTACTAAAAGGGATGTTTGTTGCCAGTAAAAGAAAAAGAATAAAATATTGTTTTCTTGAGACATGGTCTTGTTCTGTCACCAAGGCTGGAGTGTACTGGTGTGATCATAGCTCACTGCAGCCTCAGTCTCCTGGGTTCACTTGCTCCTCCCACCTCAGCCTCTTGAATAGCTGGGAGTACAGCTGTGTTCCACCATGCCCAGCTAATTTTCTGTATTTTATGTAGAGATGGTATCTCACTATGTTCCCCAGGCTGGTCTTGAACTTCTGGGCTCGAGCCATCCTGCCTCGGCCTCCCAAAGTGCTGGAGTTATAGGCGTGAGCCACTGTGCCTGCCCAAAGGGAAATTTTCACACAGAGACAGGCATGCTTAGAAGGTCGATGGCCACTATAAGTCAAAGGATGCCTGAGCCAGGAGAGATGCTGGGACAGATTCTTCCCCAGAGCCTCCAGAGGGAGCCCAGCCTACAGACACCTGACTTTACACTTCTGGCCTCCCAACTGGGAGACAGGCAACTTTTTATTGATTGATTCACTGATTGATGATTGCGACAGGGTTTCACTCTGTCACCCAGGCTGGTGTGCAGTGGTGTGATCTCAGCTCACTGCAGCCTAATCCTCCCTAGCTCAAGTAGTCCTCCCACCTCAGCCTCCTGAATAGCTTGGGAACACGGGCACATGCAACCATGCCTGGATAAGTTTTCTTTTTTTTTCTGCGATGGATTCTATCTCTGTACCCCAGTCTGGAGTGC
>NW_022442784.1:0-1888 GCF_009761245.1 Sapajus apella
GTTGGCACACATTAGTATTCCATCATCTAATTTTAATCATAAACCCATAATTGTCATAGCCATAGCCTAAGAAAAGTAAACATGAACTTGGTCCCCACAGGAAGGAAGTTGTGGGCTACCCACAAAGTTAGCATCCTTCTACCATTGTAAGAACTAAGGTGAAGGGCTCTAGAATGAATCAGAGAGTTTAGCCTAGAGCTTTGCCTCCCCAGTAGCAGCTGGGGCTGCAATTTGTCCTACTAACCTTTTTCCCTTATAACCTTACAAGTTTCTCCAAAGAGAAAGTCCCATCAGAGTCCTAAAGGAGCCACCCTGAGAAATTATATGAGACAAAACGGCCACAGAAATATGGAGGAATTGTCATGAATGCTGCAGTGCCCAGATCTCTCTGCCCTATTCCCTTCAAGACTCAAGGACATACACCCCGAGCTGGGTATGACCTCGCTGAAAGAGATTACCTCTTCTCCAGTGAATCCCTACCCAAGTACTGGGGATAAACCACCAGCTCCTCTCCCCAAAGAGGAGCAACTCTGCAGGGCTACCCAAGCTTCAGGGCTCCCTTTGGAGTCAGCTGCATCCCTGTGGTGATGCATCACAGCCCCAATTCTTCCTCTGCCCAACCCTAATTCATTCCTTTCCCCACACCCCAAGTGCTGAGCCCAAGTCCACTCCCTAAGAAACGTCCTTCACACTCATTTCCATCTGAGTCTGTTCTCTGCGGTAGTCAATCGACAACAAATTTTAAGTATCCCTGGCATACTAACAGCAAAAAGTTAATATTGCTATTTTACTTGCACCATAATTTTTTATAGTTTTGCAGTATTTTTTCTCTTAGTGTCATCTAAGAGCAAAGAAAATTCTTCAATCAAATGTGTTAATACCCTAACAAGAGCTGTACTATACAAAGTTATTTTTAAATATATAAGACATCAGGCCGGGCGCGGTGGCTCACACCTGTAATCCCAGCACTTTGGGAGGCCGAGGCGGGTGGATCACGAGGTCAAGAGACCGAGACCATCCTGGTCAACATGGTGAAACCCCGTCTCTACTGAAAATACAAAAAATTAGCTGGGCATGGTGGCGCGCGCCTGTAATCCCAGCTACTCGGGAGGCTGAGGCAGGAGAATTGCCTGAACCCAGGAGGCGGAGGTTGCGGTGAGCCGAGATCGCGCCATTGCACTCCAGCCCGGGTAACAAGAGCGAAACTCTGTCTAAAAAAAAGAAAAAAAAGACATCTTTGATTCCTCCAATATAAATACATGTTTATCATGGCCAAACAATGTTAAGACAAACAGAAAAAAAGAAAATTTGATTATGGAATAAAATATTTGGGTATCTGAAGCATCGAAATGGCTAAAATGCTAATTGTACTTAATTGGCATGTAACCTGAGACTGATCCAATATATCAGAAATCAAGTGACTTCTACACTCTGATCACATTGTAATACCATTTATTAGTCTTTCTTCCATGTTTTCTTCTCCCTTTCTTTGCTCATCTCTTCATCTCTGGAATCTGTTTTTAAGCCTGAAATCCCAGTAGCTGTACTTTCCTACCCACTGTTATTTGTGTCTGAAACCTGTCTACCAACCTGGATGTGCCTGCCTCTTTATTAGCTATCTGCTGACTCGAGGCAGCTGCTGCCTTGTCCTGAAGTATCTAGCAGTGTCCAGTTTCTGCCTTGGACTCCTTGGCCTGGGTAAATTTTATTGCTTCTTAATGGAGAATGCAATGGAGTCACAGCTTACTCCTGGGTTAGGTTCTAACATTAGTCTATTCGGTGAAGAAAAAAGTAGAGATCACTGATAATACTCTTGCAAATCTTATCAGATAAGAAAATAGGAAATGTATCTCAAAAATGCCTCATTGCTGTTTCTTTTTTTTTTTTT
>NW_022442784.1:1988-4191 GCF_009761245.1 Sapajus apella
TTTTTTTTCCAGCATTTGAATCAATCACTATGAAATGTTTGGTTTTCGTTTAAGGTAATACATTATTCAAATCAGTGCTGTGTTTACATACAAAACTTCCACTTAGCTTAGCAAGATGCTGACGCTTTAAAAGGCATGAGGGAAAGGCCGTTCCTGTTCATTGAAGGAACTCACTGGAAGATTCCCCTGCATGATTTAAAGGATTACTTTTCCTTGATCTTTTACTTTTGTTGGTTATTATATATAATTCTTTGTAATTTATTTGCCAATAATATTTGTATATTTTTATGGCATACATGTGATATCTTGATACATTCATGGAATGTATAATGATCAAATCAGGTTATTGATCAGGTATTTAGGATATTCATCACCTCAAATATTTATCATTTATTTGTGTTGGGAACATTTCAAATCTTCTAGCTACTTTGAAATACATATTGTTAATTATAGTCACCCTACTGTGCTATCGAACACAGGTATTTATTTCTTCTAACTAATGTTTGAAACCATTGACTAACCTCTCTTTGTCCTCTCCAACACACATAAACCCATCCCAGCTTCTAGTAACCATCATTCTACACTCTACCTTCATGAGGTCAGCATTTTTTGGCTCCAACATATGAGTGAGAACATGTGTTACTTGTCAGGGTCTGCCTTATTTCTCTTATTTTAATGGCCTCCAGTTTCATCCATGTTGCTGCAAATGAAAAGACTTTTATTCTCTCTTATGGCTGAATGGAATTCCCTTGAGTATATATACCACATTTTCTTTACCATTCATCTGTTGATGGACAGGCAGGTTGACTCGATATTCTAGCTATTGTGAACAGTGCTGCAATAAACATGGGGTTGCAGGTCTCCCTGTGATATACTGATTCCCTATTTTTTTGGAGAAATACCCAGGAGTGGGATTTCTGGATCATATGGTAGTTTCATTTTTAGTTGTTTGAGAACTCTCTATACTGTTTACCTTCATAGCTGTACTAAATTACACTCCCATCAACAGTATGTAAGAGTTCCCTTTTCTCAGCATCCTTGCAAGCATTTATGGTAGTTTTAATAATAGCTCTCCTAACTGGGGAAGATGACAACCCTGATTATTAGTGATGCTGAGAATATTTTTCATAGACCTGTTGACCATTTATACTTTAATTCTTATGAATTAAAAACACACATACAATATAACCCAGTCAGTTAGGCATGGAAATGATAACTATGAGATCGACTAACTCTGGGAAGTGGCAGGACCTGATCTATGCAAATGCCGTATCTTCCTGAACCCTTCCTCCAGAACTACTTTCATGTGACTAACTCTGTTTCCACTCTTTCATACTCTTTCTGTTTACATATTTCCCCCCACTTTCATGTTCCTAACCACTCGATTTTAATCTCACTGCACGACTGATTTTCAGCTTTGCTATTCTATGTGAGCACTGACTCCTAAATGGACATCCAATCTGTTTAGCTACTAGATGATGATACAGAATAGAGAAATAAACATAACATTGAATTCATATAACTGTATTAGCCTTTTACAGATCAGATCAACCATGGCAATGAACTCTCACCATCCATCTTTTGGTTCATTAATATTATAAGCAAACCTATTCCTCTGGACAGATATGAAACATGAGAGAAATTAACAAAGCTCCACTAATATAATCACAACATCAGTAATTTACAATCTGAGAAAAGGAACTGGTAAACCACATTTTAATTATATAGGTTCATCATGACAAATTACTTCTGTGACATTTTAAAATTTGTTCACACAATAATTAATCCAGACAAGAAGGTTGTAATAAATCATAACCAGATACTTTATACCAGCATACTTTTCTCTCAGTGTATTTCTTCCTCGCCTACTGGACATCTGTAAGAATATCCCTGGGGTCAGATATATTCATACTCATTCATTTACCAAGCTGTACAAGTCTTTTTAAATATATTACTTTAATATGTTACCAATGAGACAACAAGTTAGTCAGTAAACAAACAAATGGCTGAAAATATTACTGTGTATTCATGGATTTCATATTTGCTTCCAGGTTGTAATGCATGGAAAGGTAGAGAGTAACTTAGAATTAAAACCTGTTAAATTCAGGAATATGCTGGATAATTTTAAAAGTTGGAACAGCTATAAAGCTGTAAAACCATGTTTCATTTGGGAAAAATAAAAGTTCCTAATAAGAGCATTAAA
>NW_022442785.1:0-4191 GCF_009761245.1 Sapajus apella
GAGATCCAAGATGGCCGAATAGGAACAGCTCTGGAGTGCAGTTCCCAGTGAGAAGAATGCAGAGGGTAAGTGATCACCACAGTTCCAAACAAGTTTTTACTGCTCACAGACCAGGAGATTCCTGAGCTGAAAAGTGCCAGGAGCTTCCAGCATGGCTGTTTCAGCAGGTGCTGCGGGTCTCCACACAAAAACTTGCACAAATCCTGGCAGCCATTTCAACAGGCACCAGGAATGCCTGGGATACAGAGCCACCCATTAAACTGGGGAAAAAAAAAAAAAAAAAAAAAGGGGGGGAGCTGAATCAGGGAGCCAGGTGATCTGGCTCAGCGGGTCCCACCCCCAACAAAGACCAGCAATCTGAAACGCTCTGGATTGAGAGTTTCACAGCAGGCACAGTTGGAACCAGGACAATCCAGCCTGGTGGAGGTAAGGGCATCAGCCACTACTGAGGCAGTCTACCACTACCAAGCAGTCCACCATTACTGAGGCAGACCACCATTACCAAGGCAGTTCTAACAGAAAGATCACACAGCAGCTGGGCAGAGCCCACAGCAGCTCAGTAGCACCTCTGCTAGTAGGCTGTGGCTAAACTACCACCTTGCTGGGCAGGGCATCTCTGAAAAAAAGCAGCAGCATGTCAGGAACCTATAAATAAAGCCCCACCTTCCAAGGACAAAGCACCTGGGGAAAAAGGCATTTAGGAATTCCACTGCAGCTGACTTAAACATACCTGCCCAGAAGCTCTGAACAGAACGGCGGAGCTCACAGCTCAGCATTTGAGCTCCTATAAGGGACAGACTGTGTCCTCAAGCAGCTCCCTGACCCCTGTATATTCAAAGAGACACCTCATAAAGGAGAGCTCAGGCTGACATCTGGCAGGTACCCTACTGGGATAAAGATAACAGAAGAAGAAACTGGCAGCAACCCTTACTATTCTTCAGCCCCTGTGAGTGATCCCCAGGCAAGCAGGGTCTGGAGTGGACCTTCAGCAGGCCTGCAGCAGAGGGACCTGATTATTAGAAGGAAAACTAAGAAACAGAAAGTAATAACTTCAACATCAACAAAAAGGATTTCCACTCAGAGACCCCAACCAAAAGTCACCAACTACAAAGACCACAGGTAGATAAATCCACAAAGAGGGGAAGAAACTAGTGAAAAAAGTATGAAAACACCGAAAACCAGAACGCCTCTCCACCTCCAAGGGATCACAACTCCATACCAGGAAAGGAACAAAGCTGGATGGAGAATTAGTCTGATGAACTGACAGCAACAGGCTTCAGAAGGTGGGTAATAACAAATTTCTCTGAGCTAAAAGAACATGTTCTAACCAAATGCAAAGAAACTAAGAACCTTGAAAAAGTTTAGATGAAATGCTAATGAGAATAAACAGCATAGAGAAGAATACAAATGGCCTTATGGAGCTGAAAAACACAGCAAGACAACTTTGCATAGCATACACAAGTTTCAATAGCCAAATTGACCAAGCAGAAGAAGGGATATCAGAGATTGAAGATCAGTTCAATGAAATAAAATGAGAAGGCAAGATTACAGAAAAAGGAGTGAAAAGAAATGAACAAAACCTCCAAGAAATATGGGATTATGTGAAAAGACCTAACCTAAGTTTGATAGGTGTACATGAATGTGACAGAGACAATGAATCCAAGCTGGAAAACACTCTTAAGGATATTATCCAGAAGAACTTCCACAACCTAACAAGGTAGGCCCATACAAGTCCAGAAAACCAGAGAATACCACAAAGATATTCCTCAAGAAGAGCAACCCCAAGACACATAATCATCAGATTCACTAGGGTTGAAATGAAGGAAAAAAATGCTAAGGGCAGCCAGAGAGAAAGGTCAGGTTACCCACAAAGGGAAGCCCATCAGACTTACAGTGGATCTCTTGGCAGAAACCCTACAAGCCAGAAGACAGTGTGGGCCAATATTCAACATCCTTAAAGAAAAGAACATTCAACCTAGAATTTCATATCCAGTCAAACTAAGCTTCATAAGCAAAGGAGAAATAAAATCTGTTATGAACAAGCAATTGCTGAGAGGTTTTGTCACCACCAGGTCTGTCTAGCAAGATCTCCTGAAAGGAGCATTAAACATAGAAAGAAACAACCAGTACCAGCCACTCCAAAAACATATGAAATGGTAAAGAGCATTGATATAATGAGGAAACTGCATCAACTAACAGGCAAAACAACCAGCTAGCATCAAAATGTCAAGATCAAATTCATGCATAACAATATTAATCTTAAATGTAAATGGGCTAAATGCCCCTATCAAAAGACAAAGACAGGCAAATGGGATAAAAAGTCAAAACCCATCAGTGTGCTGTATCCAGGAAACCAATCTCACATGCAAAGATACACAAAGGCTCAACATGAAGGGACGGAGGAGGATTTACCAAGCAAATGGAGAGAAAAAAAAGCAGGAGTTGCAATCCTAGTCTCTGATATAATAGACTTTAAACCAACAAAGATCAAAAGAGACAAAGAAGGGCATTACATAATGGTAAAAGGATCAATACAACAAGAAGAGCTAATGATCCTAAATATATATGCACCCAATACAAGAGCACCCAGATACATAAAACAAGGTTTTTTTTTAAATATATATTTTATTGCATTTTAGGTTTCAGTGCACATGTGAAGAACATGGAAGATTTTTGCATAGGTACATACATGGCAATTTGGTTTACTGCCTTCCTCTCTGTCACATATATCTGACACTTCTCCACATGTTATCCCTCCCCAACTCCCCATACCCCTGATGTCCCTCCCCTAGTTTCCCCACACAGACTCCAGTGTGTGATGCTCCCTTCCCTTTGTCCGTGTGATCTCATTGTTCAACACCTGCCTATGAGTGAGAACATGCAGTGTTTGATTCTCTGCTCTTGTGTCAGTTTGCTGAGAATGATGGTTTCCAGATTCACCCATGTTCCTACAAAGGACACAAACTCATCATTTTTTATGGCTGCATAGTATTCCATGGTGTATATGTGCCACATTTTCCCTGTCCAGTCTATCATTGATGGGCATTTGGGCTGGTTCCAGGTCTTTGCTATTGTAAACAGTGTCACAATGAACATACATGTGCATGTGTCTTTATAACAGAACAATTTGAAATCCTTTGGATATACACCCAGTAATGAGATTGCTCGGTCAAATGGAATTTCTAGTTCTAGGTCCTTGAGGAATAGCCACACTGTCTTCCACAATTGTTGAACTAATTTATACTCCCACCAACAGTGGAAAAGTTTTCCTATTTCTCTACCTCCTATCCAGCATCTGTTGTCTCCAGTTATTTTAATGATAGCCATTCTAACTGCTGTGAGATGGTATCTCAATGTAATTTTGATTTGCATTTCTCTAATGACCAGTGATGCACAGTAATAGGGGGAGACTAACATCTCACTGTTAATATTAAACAGATCAACGAGACATAAAATTAACAAAGATGTCCAGGACTTGAACTCAGATCTGGACTAAGCAAACCTCAAAGACATCTACAGGACCTTCCACCCCAAATCAAAAGAATATACATTCTTCTCTGCACTGCATCTCACCTACCCTAAAATTGACCACATAATTGGAAGTAAATCACTCCTCAGCAAATGCAAAAGAATGGAAATCATAACAAACAGTCTCTCAGACCACAGTGCAATCAAATTAGAATGCAGGATTAAGAAACTAACTCAGAACTGCACAACTTCATGGAAATGGAAAAACTAGCTTTTGAATGTTGACTGGATAAACAATGAAATGAAGGCAGAAATAAAGATGTTCTTTGAAACCAATGAGAACAAAGACACAATGTACCAGAATCTCTGGGACACATTTAAAGGAGTGTCTAGAGGAAAATTTATAGCAATAAATGTCCACATGAGAAGCAAGAAAAGATCTAAAATCAATACCCTATCATCACAATTGAAAAAGCTAGAGAAGCAAGAGCAAAACAACTCAAAAGCTAGCAGAAGACAAGAAATAACTCAGATCAGAGCAGAGCTGAAGGAGATAGAGACATACAAAAAACCCTTCAAAAATCAATAAATCCAGGAGCTGTTTTGAAAAGATCAACAAAATAGAACACTAGCCAGATTAATAAAAAAGAAAAGAGAGAAGAATCAAATATATGCAATAAAGGGGATATTACCACAGATTCCACAGAAATACAAACTACCACT
>NW_022442786.1:0-585 GCF_009761245.1 Sapajus apella
TTTTTTTTTTTTTTTTTTTTTGAGACAGAGTTTCGCTCTTGTTCTGCAGGCTGGAGTGCAATGGCACGATCTCGGCTCACCGCAACCTCCGCCTCCTGGGTCCAGGCAATTCTCCTGCCTCAGCCTCCTGAGTAGCTGGGATTACAGGCACGCGCCACCATGCCCAGCTAATTTTTTGTAGCTTTAGTAGAGACGGGGTTTCACCATGTTGACCAGGATGGTCTCGATCTCTTGACCTCGTGATCCACCCGCCTCGGCCTCCCAAAGTGCTGGGATTACAGGCTTGAGCCACCGCACACGGCCCGATGACTGAGATTTCTATGCAGTAAGGTGGGAACGTTTTCCAAAACCTCCCGAGTAGCTGGGACTACAGGCACACACCACCATGCCCAGCTAATCAAACTTTTTAATGTGTTTTATTATAAAACATATCATTGTAAATGTTCATTCAAAATCATTAATCCAGGCCAGGCGTGGTGGCTCACACCTATAATCCCAGCATTTTGGGATGCCAAGGCAGGTGGAACACAAGGTCAGTAGTTCGAGACCAGCCTGGCCAACATGGTGAAACCCCATCTCTACTAA
>NW_022442786.1:685-1348 GCF_009761245.1 Sapajus apella
GCCGGGTGCGGTGGCTCAAGCCTGTAATCCCAGCACTTTGGGAGGCCGAGGCGGGTGGATCACGAGGTCAAGAGATCGAGACCATCCTGGTCAACACGGTGAAACCCCGTCTCTACTAAAAATACAAAAAATTAGCTGGGCATGGTGGTGCGTGCCTGTAATCCCAGCTACTCGGGAGGCTGAGGCAGGAGAATTGCCTGAACCCAGGAGGCAGAGGTTGCGGTGAGCCGAGATCGCGCCATTGCACTCCAGCCTGGGTAACAAGAGCGAAACTCCGTCCCCCCCAAAAAAAAAAAAATAAAATCGTTAATCCAAAAATCAAAGCCAAACCTCTCTATAAAAACATCACATAATACTTGCAGTTAAAGTACTCAAATTCAAACCTGGCATGGTGGTGGCTCACACCTGTAATCCCAGCACTTTGGGAGGCCGAGACAGGCAGATCATGAGGTCAGGAATTTGAGACCAGCCTAGCCAACATGGTGAAACCCAGTCTCTACTATAAATACAAAAATTAGCTGGGTGTGGTGGCACGTGCCTGTAATCCCACCTAATTGGGAGGCTAAGGGAGAAGAATCGCTTGAGCCGAGGAGGCGGAGGTTGTAGTGAGCTGAGATCATGCCACTGCATTCCAGCCTCGTAACAGAGAGTGAGACTATCTCA
>NW_022442786.1:1448-4190 GCF_009761245.1 Sapajus apella
AAAAAAAAAAAAAAAAAAAAAAAAAAAAAAAAAAAAAAAAGAAAGAAAGAAAGAAAATAGTACTCAAATTCAACTACTAGTGTTTTGAAGAAAAAAGTCTAAAAAGAAGAGAAATAATGTGATAATTTGAACAGTATGACCTGCTTAGCCTGCATGTTACTCATTGAGGGTAAGAAGAAAGATGTAGTCACTCTGTGAAAGTCATTCCAGGTAGTCAAGGTTTGTGAGCTTCTATCTTGTCTTGGGGGTTTAGTGTGATGCCTATGTTTAAAATCAAATTTCAAGCCTGGACAACACAGCAGGGTCTATTTCTACAAAAAAAAAAAAACATAAAAACTAGGTGGGCTTGGTGGCGCAGCACCTGCAGTCCTGGCTACTCAGGAGGCTGAGGCTTGAGGATGGCTTGAGTCTGGGATGTTGAGGCTGCAGTGAGCTGTGACCACTACATTCCAGTCTGGATGACAGCATAAGAACCTGTCTCTAAAAAAATAAATAAAATAAAATTTCAAAATACTCCTGTTCCTCCAGTCTGACTCTAAACGTAGTCTTCTTCTCCTTCTGGAGCTTGGCTGAAGAAGCAGATAAGCTCCAGTGCTGCAGGGAAAATAAGTAATCAAGTTAGGGACACGTGGATCTAATGGAACATCCATCGTGAGCAATGTAGACTTGACTATATGTGATTTTCCCTTTACTACTGACTTTAGACTGAATCCATATCACCTTCCACATGATAATACTCTACTGCTAAGTTTTCATCTCAGAAAAACATGGCACAGATAATCCAAAATTACAAGGAATCCATAAGCCATCTCCACCAAGCACAGCCACTGTTCCTACCTGACTATGACCTCAAAATAACTGGAACCCCAGGAGACTCTCAGGATGCAAACCAGGCAAGAGTGTCCTGGAGGGTGGAAGACTGAATTTACAGAAAAGCTTGACACAGTTTTTGTATTTTTGGGCTGGGTGTGGTGGCTCACCCCTGTAATCCCAGCACTTTGGGAGGTGGAGGCGGGTAGATCACGAGGTCAAGAGATCAAGACCATTCTGGCCACCATGGTGAAACACCATCTCTAAACCCTGTCTCTATTAAAAATAGAAAAATCAGGGCTGGGCACGGTGGTTCACACCTGTAATCCCAGCACTTTGGGAGGCCAAGGTGGTGGATCACCTGAGGTCAGGAGGCAGAGATCAGTCTAGCCAACATGATAAAACCCCATCTCTACTAACATACAAAAATTAGCTGGGTGTGTTGGCAGGCACCTGTAATCCCAGATACTCAGGAGGCTGAGGCAGGAGAATCGCTTGAACCTGGGAGGTGGAGGTTGCAGTGAGCCAACACAGTGCCACTGCACACTGCACTCCAGTCTGGTGACAGAGCAAGACTCCATCTCAAAAAAAAAAAAAAAAAAGCCGAGCGTGGTGGCTCAAGCCTGTAATCCCAGCACTTTGGGAGGCTGAGGCAGGTGGATCACGAGGTCAAGAGATCGAGACCATCCTGGTCAACGTGGGGAAACCCCGTCTCTACTAAAAATACAAAAAATTAGCTGGGCATGGTGACGTGTGCCTGTAATCCCAGCTACTCGGGAGGCTGAGGCAAGAGGATTGCCTGAACCCGGGAGGCGGAGGTTGCGGTGAGCCGAGATGGCGCCACTGCACTCCAGCTTGGGTAACAAGAGTGAAACTCCGTCCCCAAAAAAAAAAAAAATTGGCTTGACGCTGTTTTGGCATTTTTGCTCTTTTGGCTATAATAGTGTTTGGCTCGGGGCATTTTAAATCCTTCCCAGTGGCTTTGTCTTTATTATGTTGTTTTTTTATTTTTATTTTTTATTTATTTATTTTTTTTTCTGAGACGGAGTTTCGCTCTTGTTACCCAGGCTGGAGTGCAATGGCGCAATCTCAGCTCACCGCAACCTCTGCCTCCCGGGTTCAGGCAATTCTCCTGCCTCAGCCTCCTGAGTAGCTGGGATTACAGGCACGCGCCACCATGCCCAGCTAATGTGTTGTATTTTTAGTAGAGACGGGGTTTCACCATGTTGACCAGGATGGTCTCGATCTCTTGACCTCGTGATCCACCCGCCTCGGCCTCCCAAAGTGCTGGGATTACAGGCTTGAGCCACCGCGCCCGGCCTATTATGTTGTTTTTTTAAACTGGGGCAAAACATACATAAAATTTAGCATTTTGACCATTTTTAGATATACAGTCTTGCCCTTCACAATGTTGTGCAGCCATTACCACTATCTGTTTCTACAACTTTTCCATCATCCCCCACTGAAACTGCAAGCCCACTAACACCAATTCCCCATTCCCTCAGCCCCATTCTCATTTCTGTGCTGTGAGTTTGACTACTCTAGGTACCTCCTATAAGTACAATCAAGTATTCGTCCTTTTGCGTATGGCTTATTTCACTCAGCATATCTTCAAGGTTCATCTGTGTTATAGGAGGTATGAGGATTTCATGCTTTTTTTTTTTTTTGAGACAGAATATTGCTCTTGTTGCCCAAGCTGGAGTGCAAAGGCGCAACCGTGGCTCACTGCAACCTCCACCACCACCACAACCCCTCCCCCCACCGGTTCAAGTGATTCTCCTGCCTCAGCCTCCAGCCTGGCAACAGAGAGAGATGCAGCCTGGACGCAGTAGCTGAGATTAAAGGTACGTGCCACCACACCTGGCTAATATTGTACTTTTAGTAGAGACAGGGTTTCACTATGTTGGTTAGGCTGGTTTCGAACTCCTGACC
>NW_022442787.1:0-1533 GCF_009761245.1 Sapajus apella
AGCAGTTGAGAAAACCTTTCTTTGGAGAGTTTGGTAAGAGATATTTCCAGCCATATACAGGCTCATCAGAATTAGCGGTAACATCGAATCTAAACCACAGGAGAAACTTCTCTGCTGTGTGTCCGTTCAACTTAGAAAGTTACATCTGTGATTAGATTCACCGAGTTAGAAACACGTTTCTTCTAAAAGCTGCGTTTGGATATTCCTGAGTGAAAGGGAGTATAGGATGTAATGATAAATATCTGGCTCTAAAACAAAAACAGAACTATGTAGCAGAATGATTGTCAAGGTGTACATTCACCTTAAAGATATAAACAGATGTGTGAATGTAGCAGTTTACAAACCCGTCCTTTGGAGAATCTGAAAAGAGCTATTTCCAGCCATATACAGGCTCTTAAGAATTAGCGGTAAGATCGAATCTAAACCACAGGACAAACGATTCATTCAAACTGCTCTTCTGTGTGTTCGTTCATCTTAGGAAGTTGCATCTATGATTAGATTTAGCGAGTTAGAAACACGTTTCTTCTAAAAGCTGCGATTGGATATTCCTGAGTGAATGGGAGTATAGGATGTAATGATAAATATCTGGCTCTAAAACAAAAATGGGGCAATGGAGCAGAATGATTGTCAAGGTGCATATTCAACTTACAGAGTTAAACAGATGTGTGAATGTAGCAGTTGAGAAACCCTTTCTTTGGAGAGTTTGGTAAGAGATATTTCTAGCCATATACAGGATCATAAGAAGTAGTGGTAAGATCGAATCTAAACCACAGGAGAAACGTCTCTTTCAAACTGCTCTTCTGTGTGTTCGTTCACCTTAGGAAGTTGAAGCTATGATTAGTTTCAGCGAGTTAGAAACACGATTTTCCAAAAGCTGCATTTGGATATTCCTGATTGAATGGGAGTATAGGATGTAATCAGAAATATCTGGCTCTAAAACAAAAACGGAGCTATGTAGCGGAATAATTGTCAAGGTGTATACTCAACTTACAGAGTTAAATAGATGTGTGAATGTAGCAGTTGAGAAACCCTTTCTTTGGAGAGTTTGGAAAGAGATATTTCCAGCCATATACAGGCTCATAAGAATTAGCGGTAAGATCGAATCCAAACCACAGGAGAAACGTCTGTTTTAAACTTGTCTGCTGTGTGTTCGTTCAACGTAGGAAGTTGCATCTATGTTTAGATTCACCGAGTTAGAAACACGTTTCTTCTAAAGGCTGCGTTTGGATATTCCTGATTGAATGGGCGTATACTGTGTAATGAGAAGTGTCTGGCTCTAAAACAAAAACGGAGCTATGTAGCTGAATTATTGTCAAGGCGTATATTCAACTTACAGAGGTAGAAAGATAAGTGAATGTAGCAGATCAGAAACCCTTTCTTTCGAGAATCTGGAAAGAGATATTTCCCGCGATATACATGATCAGAAGATTTACCGGTGAGATCGCGTCTAAACAACAGGAGAAACGTCTGTTTCAAACTTCTCTGCTGTGTGTTCGCTCACCTAAGGAAGTTGCATCTATGATTAGATTCAGC
>NW_022442787.1:1543-4189 GCF_009761245.1 Sapajus apella
TCTATGATTAGATTCAGCGAGTTAGAAACACGTTTCTTCTAAAAGCTACGTTTGTGTATTCCTGAGTTAATGGGAGAATAGGACGTAAAGAGAAATATCTGGCTCTAAAGGAAAAACGGAGCTATGTAGCACAATGATTGTCAGGGTGACTATTCACCTTAGAGAGATAAACAGATGTGTGAATGCAGCAGTTCAGAAACCCTTTCTTTGGAGAATCTGGAAAGAGATATTTCCAGCCATATACAGGCGCATAAGAACTAGCGTTAAGATCGAATCTAAACCACAGGAGAAACGTCTGTTTCAATCCTCTCTGCTGTGTGTTCGTTCATCTTAGGAAGTTGCATCTATGTTTACATTCAGCGGGTTAGAAACACGTTTCTTCTAAAAGCTGCGTTTGGATATTCCTGAGTCCTTGGGAGTATAGGATGTAATGAGAAATATCTGGCTCTAAAACAAAAACGGAGCTGTGTGTAGCAGAGTGATTGCTAAGGTGTGTATTCAACTTACAGAGGTAAATAGATATGTGAATGTAGAAGTTCAGAAACGCTTTCTTTGGAGAATCTGGAAAGAGACATTTCCGGTCATATACAGGCTCATAAGAATTACCGGTAAGATCGAATCTAAACCACAGGAGAAACGTCTGTTTCAAACTTCTCTGCTGTGTGTTCGTTCACCTTAGGACGTTGCATCTATGATTAGATTCATCAAGTTAGAAACACGTTTCTTCTAAAAGCTGCGTTTGGATATTATTGAGTTAATGAGAGTGCAGGATATAATGAGAAATATCTGGCTCTAAAACAAAAATGGAGCCATGTATCACAATGATTGTCCAGGTGTATATTCAAGTTACAGAGTTAAAAAGATAAGTGAATGTAGAAGTTCAGAAACCCTTTCTTTGGAGAATCTGGAAAGAGATATTTCCAGCCATATACAGGCTCATAAGAATTAGCGGTAAGATCAAATCTAAACCACAGGAGAAACGTCTGTTTCAAACTTCTCTGCTGTGTGTTCGTTCAATTTAGGAAGTTGCATCTATGTTTAGATTCAGCGGGTTAAAAACACGTTTCTTCTAAAAGATGCGTTTGGATACTCCTGAGTGAATGGGAGTATAGGATGAAATGAGAAATATCTGGCTCTAAAACAAAAACGCAGCTATGTAGGAGAATGATTCTCAAGGTGTATATTCAACTTACAGAGTTAAACAGATGTGTGAATGTAGCATTTCAGAAACCCGTTCTTTGGAGAATCTGGAAAGAGACATTTACAGCCATATACAGGATCATAAGAATTTGCGATAAGATCGAATCTAAACCACAGGAGAAACGTCTATTTCAAATTTCTCTGCTGTGTGTTCGTTCAACTTAGGAAGTTTTATATATGATTAGATTCAGCGAGTTAGAAACACGTTTCTTCTAAAAGCTGCGTTTGGATATTCCTGAGAGAATGGGAGTGTAGGACGTAATGTGAGTTACCTGGCTCTAAAACAAAAACGGAGCTATGTAGCAGAATGATTGTCAAGGTGTATATTCAACGTACAGAGTTAAACAGATGTGTGAATGTAGCAGTTCAGAAACCCTTTCTTTGTAGAATCTGTAAAGAGATATTTCCAGCTATACACAGGCGAATGAGAATTAGCGGTAAGATCGCGTGTAAACCATAGGAGAAACGACTGTTTCAAACTACTATGCTGTGAGTTCGTTCACCTTAGGAAACTGCATCTATGTTTAGATTCGGCGAGTTAGAAACACGTTTCTTCTAAAAGCTGCGTTTGGATATATCGGAATGAATGGGAGTATAGGGTGTAACGAGAAATATCTGGCTCTAAAACAAAACGAAGATATGTACAGAATGACTGTAAAGGTGTATTTTCAACGTACAGACTTGCACAGATGTGTGAATGTAGCAGTTCAGAAACGCTTTCTTTGGAGAATCTGGAAAGAGATATTTCCAGCCATATACAGACTCATAAGTATTAGCGGTAAGATGGCGTCTAAACCACGGGAGAAATAACTCTTTCCAACTGCTCTTCTGAGTGTTCGTTCGCATTAGGAAGTTGCATCTATGTTTAGATTCAGCGAGTTAGAAACACGTTTCTTCTAACAGTTGCGTTTGGATATTCCTGAGTCCTTGAGAGTATAGGATGTAATGAGAAATATCTGGCTCTAAAACAAAAACTGGGCTTTGTAGCAGAATGATTGTCAAGGTGTATATTCAACTTACAGAGTTAAACAGATGTGTGAAATTAGCAGTTGAGAAACCCTCTCTTTGGAGAATCCGGAAAGAGATATTTCAGGCCATATACAGGCTCTTAAGAAGTAGCGGTAAGACCATGTTTAAAGCACAGGAGAAACGACTGTTTGAAACTTCTCTGCTGTGTACTCGTTCAGCTTAAGAAGTTGCATCTATGATTAGATTCAGCGAGTAAGAAACGCGTTTCTTCTAAAAGCTGCGTTTGGGTATTCCTGTGTGAATTGGAATATACGATGTAATGACAAATATCTGGCTCTAAAACAAAAACGGAGCTCGCTATGTAGCAGAATGATTGTCAAGGTGTATATTCAACTTACAGAGTTAAACAGATGTGTGAATGTAGCACTTCAGAAACCCTCTCTTTGGAGAATCCGGAAAGAGATATTTCAGGCCATA
>NW_022442788.1:0-4189 GCF_009761245.1 Sapajus apella
ATTTCTCCATGAAGATCCCTGTTATTTTCTTCCTCTCCTGGAGATAGAGAGGGCAGAGAATGGTTCTGGGACTCCATATTTTTAGGTTTTCTCCTAACCCAGCCAGGTCAGCTGAAAGCAATCATGACTGACAGAGGTCAGGTCTGTGAAGATGATCTCAGAGGAACACGGGCTCACAAGGACAGCCCCTCGTGGAGATGGACAGGACTGGGACATGGGCAATATCTGACCAATTCTGCTGGGGATGATGGACCAAGGATTAAGCAGAGGATGCTGCCATGAGGAGAAAGGAGAAGAACCAAAGGAGTGGGGAAAAAAATAAGATAGATAATAATGGTTTCAAGAAATGCAGAGCAGATGTCCCAGAGGCAAAGTCCCACAGGATGGAGGCTCAGTCCCAGGCTGTGGGTCCAACTTAAGAACCTCCTGCTGGATTTTGCCCAGCTCCACTTCCATACTATTCTGGGTCAGTGACTTCTTTCTCCCTTCCATGTTCCTTCTTTTTGAACTAGAATCACTGTAATTCTTATTCCGTGTCTGTCACGCCATTCCTCATTAGGAGCAGATAAGCAGTTTGTTCAGTTTCACAGGTTGATGGAGGTAACGAAATTATGCCAAGGATCTGTACTTAATGGACACACATAGAAGCCTCATCCACACCTAGTGTGGATGTTTTAGATGAGATTTTATACTTTGGAACTGATGTGGACTATGTGACATTTTCCATGTTAAAATAATGCTTTAATAACATGAAATTTGGAAACTTTAGGGGAGTGGATAAATGCATTTTGCAGATGGGGGAATGTGAGTGTCCAATTGTGGTAGATGGAATTTCTGAAATGGTCCCCAAACATGCCATACCCTTGTCTCTGAAGCTTATTAAGGTGATGAGACACCATTCCTGTGATTATGTTGTTATATGACAGATACATGACTTGAAGATGGTGAGGTTACCTGCATGAACGGGATCGAATCGCATCACTCCGTAGGTGACAGAGCTTTCTGTGGCTGGTTGGAGAAGATGAAATCAGAGAAGGAAGGAGCTTGAGAAGGACTCCATGAGTTGTGATTGGTTGAAAGATGGAAAAGATAGGTAAGGAGGAAAGCGGGTGGCCTCTGAAGTCAAAGTGTCTCCTGGCTGACAGCCAGCATAGAAAAAGGGCCCTCAGTCCCCCACAAACAAGAATAGAAACTTTTTCCAATATCTGCAGTGAACTTGGAATAAAAGCTTGAACACTAGAGAAAAAGCATACCCAGGTCATTCCTGGATTTTAGCCTCACATGCCCATGATCAGAAAACTCAGGAAAGAAGGAAAAAAAGGAAAGAAGGGAGGGATGGGGGAGCAGACAAACTTACATGAAGATGAGAAGACCTAGAGGAACTTACACCACTAATATTTTCCATTAACAGGAACACGCTAACTAGTTAAGAGACAGAGACGCACTACTATAAAACCATATACTGTTTCCATGGCATACAATCCTTCCTGCGGCTCTGAAACACTGTCTCTGGCCTGCTGTTGTTAGAGACACTGAGTCTTCACTTTGGACAATTTTGGCACCCACAGGAATGAGACGGGATGGCGAAGCCTAGAACACCAGGCCACGGCCTTCCCTGCTGCTCCTTGTCCACTCCAGAAGCTAACTGGCTGCAGGTGGGGGTCTTAGTTCCTGGGTCTGACATCATCCCTTTGCCTTTCTCACTGGGCTTCTCTCCTTGCACTGGCTCCCACTCCCCCTGGACCTGGCAGGTGACCATGTGAGAAGGACACAAACAGGCCACGCCACTTTCCTTCTCCCCTTTTTTGATGCCTGCAGTGGTGGGTTCCATGGGGCAGTGACCTGACATTTACTCATTGTGGTTCCCCTACACCAGAGCAGGGCCTGGCACCTAATAGCCACCCTGTGAATGCTCAGTGAAAGAAGGCAACCACCACAAGGTCCTGAGGACCCAAGAATTCCACAGTGGCCCATCAATTTTAAGTCCTACACGATTCCACAATGGGAGATGTGAAAGGCCTTCAAAAGTGGTCACTCTCTGAAACATTCTACTGGCAGCGGAGACATGTTTCCCCATCCTGGACACATCTAGAGGGCACCACCTAAAACCAGACACATCTCCCCACCCAGGAGAGCTCAGGGGACTTAGCCTGGGAAATGTGGGTGGACAGGGAGTGCGGACCATGAAAATTGAAGAGGTGAAAGCAGGGGAAAGGGAACAGCAAGGTGGAAACAGAGAGAGAAATGGGGATGGAGACTGGGGGGTGAGAGGGGAAGAGAGAGGAGAGGCATGCAGATCCAGCCACTGAGGAAAAGGCCTGAAGAGAACACTGTCCTCTCCTGGAGTCAAATAACTTCCACTGGACCATGCACCGCAGCTCGTGGGTGGCACACGCGGGTCATGCTGCGATGTTTAGGGCCTAAGGAATCTTCCCTTCTCATCTGAATCGTATTGGAGAGAGGACTCTCTGACCCCATCCAGCTGGCAGTGCCTCATGATTTTTACCTGTTGGATCTGGCAGCTCTTCACATCAGCCCACACCGCGTGAGGTTGCTCTTGGTGCACCGAATGGGAAAGATTCCACATCAGTGCCTCAGAGAGTCCACCGGGAGCCCTGGACAGCAGGAGTCGGTGGTGCCCCAGCATGGAGGCCCAGAGCACACAGCACTGAAGCTCCAGACACCCTCAGGAGGACAGTAAAGGACGATGTGCTGGTGAGAGCCTGGGTCAGCAGGAACCTCCGCCTGGGTCTCAACATGATTGGCCTTCATATGGGCTATGACATAAAAGAGAGAAATCAAAGTTAACGTTGAGATTCAGGGCTTGGGCAACTCAAAGGATGAAAATGCCATTTGTTGAGACTCGGAAGACTTAACAGATTGAAAGGTGGTGAGGAACTAGAGTTGGTTGGGTTTCTGTCATATGCAGTCAACAGTCCTGACCAGACTGGGCAACATAGTAAGACCCTGTCTCTGAAAATAAAAAATTAGCCAAGCATGGTGGTGCACACGTGCAGTCTCAGCTCTTTGGGAGACTGAGGCAGGAGGATTCCTTGAGCATTGAGTTAAGAGTTTACAATGAGCTATGATGGCACCACTGCCCTCCAACCTGCAGGATGAAAAAAAAAAAAGGTCCTGATTAAATACTTGAGTAGCCAGAGACGTTTTCACAAAGTAAGTACTCTTTGAGGCAGATCTTGGTGAACAGGAATTCCACTCTTTCTGTTAGGAAATTAAGAGAGTGTGGGTGTGGTTAGTTAATGCTGATTGAACTATCTTTGGAATCTCATCTACTGGTCTATCTGGTCTATTTCTATATGTATATTCTATCTGCTGTCTCACTGAGTTTGCTAGTTTATGCTGCAGTAACAAAAGCCCCCAAATCTTAGCAGCTGCACATACAAAGGCTTATTTTCATTGACATTTCCTTTGATGGCAGGTTAACTGTGACTCTAGACAAGCTATTTTGTTAGATGGTGAATGCTGTGATACTTGGAGAATTTTTGAATATGGTTCATTCATTCATTCAACAACTATTTCTTCAATAAATGTTTCATACCAGGCAGGGTCAAGTACTGAGACTACAGTATATAGTATATATACTGTATATACTACAGTATATATAGTACAATATATATATTATATTATATATAGTATATATATAGTATAGTATATTATATATAGTATATAGTATAATATTATAGTACAATATAACAGACAAGATCTCTAATTTCCAAGAGCTTATATTAAAATGAGATTAAACACATACAAAATAATCATAATAATATTATATTCACAAATTAAATAGTAAATATTCTGAATTAGAAAAATATAAAATGATTAAAACTAAAATGGCCAGGTACGATGGCCCACACCTGTAATACCAACACTTTGGGATGCCAAGGTGGGAGGACCATTTGAGCCCAGGAGTTTGAAACCAGTCTGGGCACCACAGGAAGACCCTGCATACAAAAGATACAAAATTAGCCAGGCGTGGTGGTGCATGCCTGTAGTCCCAGCTACTAAGAAGGCTGAGGTGGGAGGCTGTTTGACCATAGGAGGTCAAAGCTGCACTGAGCAACGATCATACCACTGCACCACTGTACTCCAGCCTAGGCAACAGAGCGAGACCCCGTCTCAAGAAAAAAAAAAAAAAAGATGCTTTTTTCCTCTCCGGCTGTCTAAGGAT
>NW_022442789.1:0-4189 GCF_009761245.1 Sapajus apella
GGTGAAACCCCGTCTCTACTAAAAATACAAAAAATTAGCTGGGCATGATGGCGCATGCCTGTAATTTCAGCTACTCAGGAGGCTGAGGCAGGAGAATTGCATGAACCCAGAGGTTGCGGTGAGCCTAGATCGCGCCATTGCACTCCAGCCGGCGTAACAAGAGCAAAACTCCATCTCAAAAAAAAAAAAATAAATAAAATAAAATAAATAAAAAATTAAAATACTTAGGACAGTGTACTGCCTATCATTCCTCCTCCTTTGGTGTTTCTTCAGGAGAAAAACACAGCCTTACATTTCTCTTCAAGCATGCTTACCATTTGTTTCTATTTTATTAGTGTAACTGCCCAGTACCTTTATCTTGCCCATTGCCCAGAAAAGCCAATGGAGCTGAGAACAGCAGGCTTTCTGCAACAGAGAAAGAATTTAATAAATGCAGAGGCAGCTAAGTGACCAGGACAGGGGTTTATTGTTACTAAAATCTTCCACCCCCCAAATTCAGAGGCTAGGGATTTATTTAAGGATAGGTTGGTGGGCAGGAGGCTGGGGAATGGGGAAAGCTGATTGGTTGGGTTGGGGATGAAAATCACAGGGAGTCAGGGCTGGTTTACTTGCAGTGAGTCAGCCCCTGGACAGAGACCACAGGACCAGATGAGCCAGTTTAATGGTCTGTGTGTCCCAGCTAGTCCATCATAAGATAGGGTCTGAAAAATACCCTGAACACCAACTTAGGTTTGACACGAATGATGTTATCTATATGCACAATTAGGGAGCTTAAAAACCTTGTGGCTTCTGGCTGCATGGCTCCTGAGCCATAATTTCCAATCTGGTGACTGATTTGTTAGCTTTGCTAAGGAGGTCTGATCCCCAAGAAAGGAAGGAGTTGGTTTAGGGAAGGGCCTATCATCTTTGTTTCAGACTTGGACCTGGAAGTAAACTCCTCTCATAGTTAGCCTGGCCTCTGCCCAGGAATGGACAAGGGCAGCTTGGAGGTTAGAAGCAAGGGGTAGTCAGTTAGGTCAGATTTCTTTCACAGTCACAATTTTCCTATGTCAGGTTTTTCTGACTGTCGTAATTTTTGTGAAGGTGCTTTTGTTAGGAGCAATATAAATACAATGGTTCTGAGAATGTCTTCTGGAATCAGGCTGCCTCCACTTCAAATTCCTGCTTTCAAATCCTCCTTTGCTGGCTGAGTGATTTTTAAGAAAGTTAAAATGTATTAATAAAAACCCTCAGATATTCCAACATGCTCCACAAAGCTATCTCTAGGTGGCCCTCTACGTGGCTTTCTTTGGGTGGTTCCAGTAAGATGCATTTCATTATTTAGATGTGTGTCCATGTGAAATAAATATAATGTAAAGTAAAAGAACTCAATACATTCATAACCTGCCTATATGTATATACCATGGTCTTGATTCCGGCATGTCTTTACTCATCTAAAGCCATGTACAAATGGAAGTAGAATTTCCAAAGACTGCTTTAAAATTAAAGGCATGTTTCACAAGTTAGCAACAGCTGTTGCAGCCTTTTAGATTTGTACTGGCTAACCACACACCACAACATGTTATCCTCAGTTGGAAAGTCCCCCCATACAGTATTTGAACTCATTTTGAAACTGGTAAGAAGTTTCTCCTAACTCATCTGGGCAAGTTTATATAAAAGAATAATTTTTCAGAAAGCCACAGAGGTTCTCTCCCAAGACTGCTGAAGTGTAATTATGAACAAGTGTAAATATGGAAAGATAACTAAAAGTAAAAAGCACACTGAAAAAGAGTTTATGAAAATTTATATAAAAATAAACAAAAACAAATAAAAACTTCAGTCCACCTAATAAAGTAATTTTAGCAATACCCATTCATGCACCACCCTCTCCACCACCTCCCTTCCCCAGAAAAAAGAAAATGGTTAGACTGCAAGTTAACATGTAAAGTATAACTAGTTTCTTTTAGAAACAAAGTGTAGATCAATATACACATAGATACTTAATCTACATTATTTATATTTTACCTATATATTGTATAGTATTTGCTTTGGGTGAAATAATAATATATACAAATTATACAGTACTTACATTTATACAGTATGTATATACACACATACAGTAAAGGCAAAAATGGAAAGATATAATATTCTTAAACGGTTACTTATTGGAGGGGAGGAGACAGAGATAGAAGATGGACTTTTCTCACAGTATCTTGTTTTCTGGATACTACTTTGGCATCATGTAAATATTTCCTGTGATTGTAAAACAAAAATTTTAAATAAAAACAACTCCGAAAACTAAAAAATAAATGTGACAAATGACCTTCGTATTAGGTGGTAGCATAAGCACACAGAGAAGAACTGACAGTAAACACATTAATCCTCTATCCTCATGGGACAAACCCTAAGGACATAAGAAAAATGGTGGCAGTGGTGCTGGCATTGTTATTCTGAACTGCTTTGTATATATAGGATGGAGCCAGTAAGAATTCTGACATTCCAGGAATCAATGAGAACAAGCACTGTCATTGTGAGAGAAAGGAGATGGAAGTGTAAGATCCAAGAGATGAAGTAAAAACCCTGTCGTCCTGACACACACACACACACACACACACGACTTGTGTATGTGCTATACACATGCACGCAGCATCCCCTGAACAGGCCTGGAAGCAACTGCCAATCCAGTAGCAATGAACATGCCCAGTGCCTGGCCTGTGGCTCCCAGATACCATCTCCTGCCATTCTACCTTCATCAATAGAACATTTCAGTAGGTGGAGATTAAGACCCCAAAAAAGTAGGAATAAAGATTGGGAAGCAGGAATGTCCTACTCAGGATGAGCAAATGATCCATCAGGCCAAGGGCTGGAAAGCAAGGGCACCTGCAGTGAGACTGGCCAGAGGGGCCTGATAGGACCTAACTGCCAGGAGGAACAGCTGATCTTGAAAGCAAAGAAGGCTGTTTATGACTCTTGAGGAGAGGGTAGGAGTTGCCCAGCTGGCCCCTTCTATGAATCTTTATGGTGCCCATGTGTGGCAGACGTGAACTCTCATGATTTACAGACTAGGATGCTAAGTCTTATCTGGCAAACAGAGTGTGTGAGAAAGTCCCAATTCTAAACCCAATCGCAGTTTCCTAATACAGGCTTGTTTCCACTGGGCTGGGAGTAGGTGCCCTGGGATTTAGAGCAGGTAACGGTGTCAGTGTAAGAACAGGTTAGAGAGTCATGGACACAGTTGATCAGATAGGAGGCTTTGACTTTCCTAGGAGCAACAGGGGCAGACTCTGAGCACCTCTGGATATACACGCTCCAGAGAGCCCACATCACTGCCAGCAACACCCCAGAAAGCGACATTTACTTGGTGAATATCTTGTAATTTTTCATCCTCATTTTAATGTTACAAACCAGTTCATCAAATTCTAACAGTTACATCAAAAAGGAAGCAAAATTTCACAAAAGAAATATTCTCTCATTACATAATAAAAATTGTTGAAATCCCAGATAGAACATACTAGAAAAAGGAAGTTTGTTTAATAAAATTACTCAAATGTGCCATGAAAATATAAGCTTATTAGTGAAAATCCACAAATTTAATTTGTTTTAAAATAAGTTTGAATCATCTGTAAATCATCCCTCCATCTTTCTTTTTACAAAGAAATAGCATGTATTATCTGAGCAAGCAGACAGAAAAATATCTTTGGTTATGTGTGTTGATTTGTGAACAAAAAACTGCATAAAATTTAAATACCTAAGAGCCCTCCTTCAACTTTAATATCCTACAGTCATTTAAAGAGACACATCCGATCAGGCGGAGCAGCTGGCATGATGGTCCCCTCCCAGTGCAAGGTCTCACACACTCCACCCGCAAGCTTCCCGCGGGGCCAAAACACCCCTCAGATCCCCTTTCTCCAGGTGCTGACCCACTCAGCAGCCAATGAGAACCCTGGCAGAGGGAGGCTGCTCACAAGGAGACACGCCATCACTACTTGTACCTTAAAAACAGGTGAATCCTGCCATAAGAAATGACATTAATCTCAAGTCTCTGTGTACCAAAAAGGTTTCAACATATGAGCATGTTTCAAGGATGCTCCTGTTATTTGGTAACCCAAACCCCAAAATAAATGTTCTGGTTATAAATGGCTTGGGAGGATCACCTCACACCATTCCCCCCCGCCCACAACCACCTTTTTCTGTAGTCTCACCTTTTTCA
>NW_022442790.1:0-4188 GCF_009761245.1 Sapajus apella
ACTGAGGAGCAATCAATGACATATTTTGCCAGAAAGCTAGAGATTTCATGTTATGCAGTGGCAATATATATGTTAAAATATTGTCTAACATTTTAGGAAAACAGGCTATGTGCCTTCTGAGCCTCTAATTTTAGGAAAGCTATTGGAAGGAAACAAATTTTAGTGTCTTCTTCTGGCTTCTTCATGCTTATAAAAAAAGGTATTAAAAGAAAGAGATGAACTCAAGCAAGGAATTTCTGGCCTTCAAAGGGAAATACGTAAAGAAAAATAGTCCAGAAATTTGGAGGCTCACAAGATTTGACTGCTTTTGAGAATTTCAAAGAGTAGGAAATAAGACTAGGAGTTTAAGCAGCAATGTCCCATTAAAATTTCTCAGTTTTACAAAGGAACTCACCTCTGTGACAAATAGAAAAGGATATAGCCTTGTCAGCCATGCCTATTATTTTATATAGCTTCAAGGTAGCCATCAATAAATTCAGGGAGAGAGAAGAGACATCAGGGAAGGGAGCAAGGAAATAAAACAGGGTTAAGAACGAGGCTCAGAAATAACTTCGAGAGTCCTGGAGATGGCTGAAATGAAACGAACCAGATATCTGAAATGTTTTTGGGAAAGTTTATTGTAAAAATAAAGGTCTAGAACATCATTTGATTGTTTGAGCTATACAATAATCTTTGAACTTCAAGCAGTGTTTGAGCAAGATATAGGATACAAAGATGTAAGCCCTTAAATTGGGCACACTCTTGATTTTCAACTTTTGTGCTCATAGTAGAAACAAGGATGAATCTCCGAGAAGCTGGTGCCTTTCACAGAGCACATTCTATATGCAGTCAAGGAAATCCTTCCCCCTGCTATAGCTGAAAGTCTTCACAATGCCTACTGAAGAGGTTTATATTACCGGTATAGACAAGTGACTGCTGTATATTTCATATGGTTAATGCGTTTCTTTTCAATATTTCTGTCTCTGCTCTTGTATTATAAATTGGTATTGTGGGTTGTGGAGGGCAGACACAAACAACTTGTATTTGAGTGACTACACTCACCTAGACTATGAGGAAACATAACCTCATTGAATAGACAGAATCCTGCTTCTTCAAGGTATCTTCAACTTTGAAGTAGATGCAAGCATTCTGTACACATTGCATGTGATTTGGCATTGTTGCTTTTTAGGAGGTGATAAATGAGTTTATATTTGAGAATAAAATTAAACATTATATTTGGTGACCAGAGGATGACAAAAACTGACCAACATATCACTTTTGCAGAGGCTTTCTGTGCTTATCAAAAATTCATATCTTCCTTTTTTTAGCTGCATTTAAAACTTTCTTTGCACTTACATGTGCCCATTTGACTAGGTTCTTTTTTTTCTTATAAAAGTTGAATATTTTATATTTCTTATTAATTTATAAAAATTTTATTTATCATGCTTTAAGTTCCGGGGTACATGTGCAGATTGTGCAGGTTTGTTACATAGGTATACACGTGCCATGGTGGTGGTTTGCTGCATCCATCGCCCCATCATCTACATTAGGTATTTCTCCTAATGTTATCCCTCCCAATCCCCCCACCCACTGCTATTCCTCCTCTAGTCTCCTACCCCCCAGGCCCTGGTGTATGATATTCTCCTCCCTGTGTCCAAGTGTTCTCATTGTTCAACACCCACTTATGAGTGAGAACATGTGGTGTTTGGTTTTCTGTTCTTGTGTCAGTTTGCTGAGAATGATAGTTTCCAGTTTCATCCATGTCCCTGCAAAGGACATGAACTCATCCTTTTTTATGGCTGCATAGTATTCCATAGTGTATATGTTCCACATTTTCTTTATCCAGTCTATCATTGATGGGCATTTGGGTTTGTTTGAAGTCTTTGCTATTGTGAACAGTGCTGCAATAACCATACATGGGCATGTGCCTTTATAATAGAATGATTTATAATTCTTTGGGTTTATACCCTGTAATGGGATCGCTAGGCCAAATGGTATTTCTATTTCTAGATCTTTGAGGAATTACCACAGTGTTTTCCAAAATAATTGAATTAATTTATACTCCTACCAACAGTGTAAAAGTATCCCTATTTCTCCACATCCACTCTAGTATCTGTTGTCTCCTGATTTTTTAATGATCGCCATTCTAATTGGCATGAGATGGTATCTCAAGGTGGTTTTGTTGACTAGGTTCTTAATGAAAGGTGAACAGGAGTAATATGTGCCTTTCATAGACTAAGCTTTTATAAAACAGATATGTCTCCTTCTACACAGGTATGTTCCTTACAAAGCTAGATAAAGCTGTCAACAAGGTCTTTAGGAAAAGCAAAGTCACAAGAAGAAAAAGAGCATGAGTCTCTGAGTCACTGCATCCACTTGGGGAAAAACCACTCTCTGATGAAGAATACTCACCTTGGTGAGTTGAGTGAATGAAAATTAATGTCTCATAAAATCAAACCATTATATATTTTAGTCTATTTTTCCATAGACATGATAGCTTACCCTATTATAACTAATAAAGAGGACATAGTAATACACAAAGATGGGACTAAAAAGGAAAAAGACCATGGGGGCCTTATAAACTAAAGTGACAATATTTTCCCATTTGCTTGGCAGAGTCTGAATTTAAGGTCAAAGTCCTAAAGTTTCATCCGGTCTAACTTTATCCCAGATTTTTCATTTTTAATGAAGTATTATTAATAACCTCCGATGAGTTTGGAAACTTCTACTTTGTACATCCAGCATCTGCCATGTTTTAGTGGTAAGAAGCACAGACAGCAGAGTATTCCACTAATATCTATTTATTTAAACCTGAAAGAGTTTAAATAAATAAGCGTGAAGTCTTTGCCAGGTGTTTTCAACATTAATATTATGGAGTCCTCCTTTTACAGACACCACAAAGGGTGTTCACTCGTAAAATAAAGTATGCTCAGTCACAAGCAGCTTGGGAAAACTTCCTAAATCTTCTCTCTTTGGGTGAAGTCTTTAACACTGCTTCTCAAACCTGGCATTTAGTATATGAGGCACTTTCATGACAGCCTATGCCATCAGCCTGTGAAATGCCTGAAAGTGCCAAGCAGCCAGTTGGGAAAATCAGTGAGGACTAAGGGAAATGTATACATTTGCAAACATGTAATATGTGTTGAAAAAAGAAGGTAAGCAGCCCTGTTCTGATTCATATTAAAACTGATCTGAACATTCTTGCTACAGTGGTTTTTGTATTTATTTTTTAGTATAAGCCTATAATTATTTCTTAATTTTTTTGTTTGATAACACTATCTTTCTTTTGTTATACTCTTTTAGCAGCAATGCCCTTAAACAGGGAGGGGAGCACTACACACTGGGGTCTGTTGGGGGGGAAATGGCGGAGGGACGGGGGGGTGGAGAGATGGGGAGAGATAGCAGGGAGAAATGCCAGATATAGGTGAAGGGGAGGAAGGCAGGAAATCACACTGCCATGTATGTACCTATGCAACAATCTTGCATGTTCTTTACATGTACCCCAAAACCTAAATGCAATAAAAAAAAATTTTTTTAATTCATGATTATAAAAAACAATAAGAATTGAATTTGTGTTACTGACATAAAATGTAGTTCCAACTTTCCTATTCATCATGGGGGTTGTGCTGATATCACTGGGCACACAGAAACCAAAAAAGGCAAGTTGGTTCAGACGGCATCAGAAGCAATTCTAAACGTTAGCTATCTAGAGATGATTGCACCTGAAGATTGTGATTTAACACATGCTGCAGTAGAAGATGTACTTATGCATCACTGTAAAGTACAAATTTCATTTAGATCAAGTGATTATTCACACAAATGGATTTTGCACATCTTTAATTTCAAGAAAAGCTGTTAATATGTTGACTCTATTAGCAAAAGGAAAAAAATTAAACAGTAAAATGACGCTAATTTTATATAATTTCGTCAGGTACTTTGAACAGAATTCATTAATTGGATTTCTTCATCCAAAATAGGGAAATACAGTAAAACATTCAAAAGTTAATCCATCTGACATTGTTATGATTGCTATTTAAATTCAGTTTTAAAGTTAAACCTTGAAAAGAAAACAACAATACAATTTTAGATAAAGTACACGTCTTGCTCACACACTGCTTGGGGTCAAGAATTGTATTATACCTCAAACAAATAATGTTCTAGACTCAAAGATTTTAAGAGATTGTAGCCTTTCAGGATATCATTCTCCTT
>NW_022442791.1:0-4188 GCF_009761245.1 Sapajus apella
GTGTACAATAACCAACAAGCACAAGGAAAGATGCTTTGCATAAGGGGTCCACGGCCCCTGGGCAGTGGACTGGTACCGGTCCAAATGGCCTGTTGGGAACCTGGCTGCAGCTCAGGAGGTGAGAGTCCCCAGTGAGCATTACCACCTGAGCTCTGCCTCCTGTCAGATAGCTGCAGCATTATGTTCTCCCAAGAGTGCAAACCTTATTGTGAACTGTGCATGTGAGGGATCTAGGTTGCACACTCCTTATGAGAATCTGACTAGTGCCTGATGATCTGAAATGGAACAATTTCATCCCGAAGCCATGCCGCTGTGAAAAAATTGTCCTCCACTAAACTGGTCCCTGGTGCCACAAAGGTTGGGAACCACTGTTCTTCATCAGGGAAATGCAAATCAAAACCACAGTGAGATAGCACGTCACATCCCCCAAGATGGCAATAACAAAAATGACAGTTGTAAGCAAGCAGTAGTAAGGATGTGGAGAAACTGGAATCCTCATACAGTGCTGGCAGAAATGTAAAATAGTGCAGCCACTATGGAAAACAGTGTCACAGTTTCTCAAAATATTAATCATAGAATAGCCATATGGCCTGGCAATTCCACTCCTAGGTATTTACCTAAGAGAAATAAAATCTGGCCAGGCATGGTGGCTCACACCTTTAAGCCCAGCACTTTGGGAAGCCAAGGCACACAGATCACCTGAGGTCAGGAGTTCAAGACCAGGCCGACCAACATGGTGAGACCCCGTCTCTACTAAAGATAAAAAAAATCAGCCAGGTGTGGTGGCACATGCTTGTAATCCCCGCTACTTGGGAGGCTGAGGCTTGAACCCAGGATGTAGAGGTTGCAGTGAGACAAGACTGTGGCACTTCACTCCAGCATGGGCAACAGAGTGAGACTCTGTCTCAAAAAAAAAAAAAAAAAAAAGAGAGAGAGAGAAATGAAATCTACATCCACAAAAGCATATATGTAAGTGTTCATAACAACATTATTTATAATAGTAAAAAGGTGGAAACAACCCAAGTGTTTATCAACTAATGAATAAATAAAATGTGGTATATCCATATAATGGAATATTATTCAGCCATAAAAAGGAATGAACTGCTTATATATATTTCAATGTAGACAAACCTTTAGAACATTATGCTAAGTGAAAAAAGCCATGAATAGAATACCACATATTACATGATTCTATTTATATAAAATGTCTAGAATAGGCACATCTATAAGGATAGACAGTAGATTAGTGTTTGCCTAAGGCTAGGGGTGGTGAAGAGAGCAGGAAGTGACTGCTAAAAGGTTTGGGGTTTATTTTTGGGGTGATAAAATGCCCTAAACTTAGGCTGGGTGCAGTGGCTCACATCTATAATCCCAGCACTTTGGGAGACTGAGGTGGGAGGATCACTTGAGGCCAGGAGTTCGAAACCAGCCTTGGCAACATTGTGAGATCCTATCTCTACAAAAAATATACATAAACATTAGCTGGCCATGGTGGCATGCACCTATAGTCCTAGCTGCTCTGGAGGCTGAGGCAGGAGGTTCGCTTGAGCCCAGGAGTTCGAAGCCATGGGGTCAAGCTGCTACACTGTAGCCTGTGTGACAGAGCAAGACCTTGTCTCAAAAAAAAAAAAAAAAAAAAAAAAGAAAGAAAGAAAAAAGAACTATGTTCTAAAATTAGATCATGGCAGATGATTGCATAACTCGATGAATATATAACACCATTGAATTTAACACATTAAAGGGGTGAGTTTTATGGTATATGAATTTATCTCAGTAAACATTTAAAATATAAAATTAATACATAGTTAACATCTCTGTAACTCTGTGCTAAATACTTTAATTATTATTTTGTTCATAACACACCATAGAACACCTGTTAGACTATTTCTATCCCTAATGGTGGAAAAAAATGTTTCGACATCAAATTGGAGAGAAATGACAATGGTTAGGAGTTAAACTTTCCACTTTTCTCAATATAAGTACTAGAAAATATCATCATGCAAAGAACGGAATTCATTTACTTTATAGAGCAACAAAGGATATACTTTTCAAGGTCTTTCCCGCAGAAGAATGCTAAGCACTTTGAAAAAAAGTAATTCTTTTGAGAATTAGAACCACCACGTAAGAGTTTTTTCAAAACTTTCAAATTAAACACACCATAACGATTATTCTAGTTTCTCAGGCACTAGCTAAATATCTTAAGTGGGGGCTTTTTGTGGTGTTTCCCACTCCCCAATGCAGCAGGAATTCTATTTTCTTACAATCCCAGGCAGGATGAGAGTTAGTGGGAAAAAGAAAGTTAGCGAACAGCAGCCAGGCGCGGTGGCTCATGCCTGTAATCCCAACATTTTGGGAGGCCGAGACAGGTGGATCACAAAGTCAGGAGTTTGAGACCAGCCTGGCCAACACAGTGAAACCCTGTCTCTACTAAACATACAAAACTCAGCTGGCCATTGTGGCAAATGCCTGTAATCCTGGCTACTTGAGAGGCTGAGACAGGAGAATCACTTGAACCCAGGAGGCAGAAGTTGTAGTGAGCTGAGATTGCACCACTGCACTCCAGCCTGGGCAACAGAGCTAGACTTTGTCTCAAAAAAAAAAGTACAAAAATTAGCCGAGCATGGTGGCACACACCTGCAGTCCCAGCTACTTGGGAGGCTGAGGTGGGTGAATGGCTTGAACCTCGGAAGCAGAGGTTGCAATGAGCTGAGATCACAACGCTGCACACCAGCCTGGATGACAGAGCAAGACTCCATCTCAAAAAAAAAAACGTTAACAAACAGCTTCTGTTCATCCTACCTGTTGGCTAGTGCCCCTCCCACGTGGCAGATGAATAGTTTCTGGTATGTACCTTGACCGCTGGGTGAGCTAGTTGGGAAAGGAAAGGACACTGAGGTACAAATGGTCCCAGGAGATTCCTTCCTCCTGATCCATTTATTCCTGGAGGAAATCATTGCATCCTCTTGCACTTCAGGGAACTGTCTACAGCTTTTCACAGAGCAGTGGACTATGGATTTTCTCATCATCACTAAGAGAGAGCTGAATGAGAAAGCTGAAGGTGGGCTGGGAGTTGAAAACACAGGGGCATATCGCAAGGAAGATGCCTGCTCTTCACTCCGGGTGCATTGGCCTCTCAACCTACCAGATAGCCCTGACCCTCTCTGCCAGGCCATGCTTTAGCATCTTCTTCTTCTTTGGCACACTCTCCCAAGGCTACCAAAATGGCAGCAGTTCTCTCCGGCACCATGGCATCTCACCCATCCTCTTCCCTCCTACCCTCACGGAACTGGTTCTGAATCACCAGTCTCTCCCTTGGTCAGAGGGCAGAGGCTGACCCAGGCACTGGGTCTGTAGCTTCTAGAACCATACCAGCACATGGTGACCCCAATAAATGTTTGCTGAGTGAAAAACCAATGGTCTCTTTGGTATCTGATGGTAAATACAGATGAAAGAGGTTACCACTAACGTCTTTTCTTCTCGTTTTGCCTTCAGTGGAGTCCACCCCGCCAGGGACCTGACCCCTTGACCTTTGAAATGGAGCAGAGAATTAAAATATCTCAGGGCTTAGGGGTGCCCAAAGGTCACCTGATCTAAATTCCTGCTTTTATGGATGAGAAAACAGGACTTTCCAGTGCTAACCCTGTCCCCCGAGTGCCCAGGACTCACTGTGAGATCCTGTATTACATGGGAACAGACAGGACATTGGTTAGGAAGTAACATAGATGACTGGCTCTAGAAGTGGGGGACCTTGGCTCAGGTCCCAGCTCCTCTGTCCTTTGGGCCAATCCTGTAAATTTTCAGCCTCAGTCCCATCATCTAGACAATGGACAAGAATCATTGTTACTACACGGTTTTCACAGGACTATTGTGAAACATTGATCTGAAGGCTCTTGGAAATCTGTAAACATCTTATACATGTTTTAGCAATTACTTTGTTTGTTGTTATTCTCCATAAACCCAAGGCTATTTAAGAAGGGAGAAGACATATTGCAGTGTGGCAGTGCATTTTATAAATGCTGAGAGATTCTAAAGATAGGACACCTGAGGATGCCCAAGGTCATTTGATTTGTAATGACTTCCTAAGAGTGTGGCTTGATTCACACACACTCGGAAGTTGTCAAGTGTTAGCTGACCTGGTTGTGTGAAAGTCCAAGGCCATAGGCTGTGACATGTTGGGGCCACCCCCTA
>NW_022442792.1:0-4188 GCF_009761245.1 Sapajus apella
ACTGAGGAGCAATCAATGACATATTTTGCCAGAAAGCTAGAGATTTCATGTTATGCAGTGGCAATATATATGTTAAAATATTGTCTAACATTTTAGGAAAACAGGCTATGTGCCTTCTGAGCCTCTAATTTTAGGAAAGCTATTGGAAGGAAACAAATTTTAGTGTCTTCTTCTGGCTTCTTCATGCTTATAAAAAAAGGTATTAAAAGAAAGAGATGAACTCAAGCAAGGAATTTCTGGCCTTCAAAGGGAAATACGTAAAGAAAAATAGTCCAGAAATTTGGAGGCTCACAAGATTTGACTGCTTTTGAGAATTTCAAAGAGTAGGAAATAAGACTAGGAGTTTAAGCAGCAATGTCCCATTAAAATTTCTCAGTTTTACAAAGGAACTCACCTCTGTGACAAATAGAAAAGGATATAGCCTTGTCAGCCATGCCTATTATTTTATATAGCTTCAAGGTAGCCATCAATAAATTCAGGGAGAGAGAAGAGACATCAGGGAAGGGAGCAAGGAAATAAAACAGGGTTAAGAACGAGGCTCAGAAATAACTTCGAGAGTCCTGGAGATGGCTGAAATGAAACGAACCAGATATCTGAAATGTTTTTGGGAAAGTTTATTGTAAAAATAAAGGTCTAGAACATCATTTGATTGTTTGAGCTATACAATAATCTTTGAACTTCAAGCAGTGTTTGAGCAAGATATAGGATACAAAGATGTAAGCCCTTAAATTGGGCACACTCTTGATTTTCAACTTTTGTGCTCATAGTAGAAACAAGGATGAATCTCCGAGAAGCTGGTGCCTTTCACAGAGCACATTCTATATGCAGTCAAGGAAATCCTTCCCCCTGCTATAGCTGAAAGTCTTCACAATGCCTACTGAAGAGGTTTATATTACCGGTATAGACAAGTGACTGCTGTATATTTCATATGGTTAATGCGTTTCTTTTCAATATTTCTGTCTCTGCTCTTGTATTATAAATTGGTATTGTGGGTTGTGGAGGGCAGACACAAACAACTTGTATTTGAGTGACTACACTCACCTAGACTATGAGGAAACATAACCTCATTGAATAGACAGAATCCTGCTTCTTCAAGGTATCTTCAACTTTGAAGTAGATGCAAGCATTCTGTACACATTGCATGTGATTTGGCATTGTTGCTTTTTAGGAGGTGATAAATGAGTTTATATTTGAGAATAAAATTAAACATTATATTTGGTGACCAGAGGATGACAAAAACTGACCAACATATCACTTTTGCAGAGGCTTTCTGTGCTTATCAAAAATTCATATCTTCCTTTTTTTAGCTGCATTTAAAACTTTCTTTGCACTTACATGTGCCCATTTGACTAGGTTCTTTTTTTTCTTATAAAAGTTGAATATTTTATATTTCTTATTAATTTATAAAAATTTTATTTATCATGCTTTAAGTTCCGGGGTACATGTGCAGATTGTGCAGGTTTGTTACATAGGTATACACGTGCCATGGTGGTGGTTTGCTGCATCCATCGCCCCATCATCTACATTAGGTATTTCTCCTAATGTTATCCCTCCCAATCCCCCCACCCACTGCTATTCCTCCTCTAGTCTCCTACCCCCCAGGCCCTGGTGTATGATATTCTCCTCCCTGTGTCCAAGTGTTCTCATTGTTCAACACCCACTTATGAGTGAGAACATGTGGTGTTTGGTTTTCTGTTCTTGTGTCAGTTTGCTGAGAATGATAGTTTCCAGTTTCATCCATGTCCCTGCAAAGGACATGAACTCATCCTTTTTTATGGCTGCATAGTATTCCATAGTGTATATGTTCCACATTTTCTTTATCCAGTCTATCATTGATGGGCATTTGGGTTTGTTTGAAGTCTTTGCTATTGTGAACAGTGCTGCAATAACCATACATGGGCATGTGCCTTTATAATAGAATGATTTATAATTCTTTGGGTTTATACCCTGTAATGGGATCGCTAGGCCAAATGGTATTTCTATTTCTAGATCTTTGAGGAATTACCACAGTGTTTTCCAAAATAATTGAATTAATTTATACTCCTACCAACAGTGTAAAAGTATCCCTATTTCTCCACATCCACTCTAGTATCTGTTGTCTCCTGATTTTTTAATGATCGCCATTCTAATTGGCATGAGATGGTATCTCAAGGTGGTTTTGTTGACTAGGTTCTTAATGAAAGGTGAACAGGAGTAATATGTGCCTTTCATAGACTAAGCTTTTATAAAACAGATATGTCTCCTTCTACACAGGTATGTTCCTTACAAAGCTAGATAAAGCTGTCAACAAGGTCTTTAGGAAAAGCAAAGTCACAAGAAGAAAAAGAGCATGAGTCTCTGAGTCACTGCATCCACTTGGGGAAAAACCACTCTCTGATGAAGAATACTCACCTTGGTGAGTTGAGTGAATGAAAATTAATGTCTCATAAAATCAAACCATTATATATTTTAGTCTATTTTTCCATAGACATGATAGCTTACCCTATTATAACTAATAAAGAGGACATAGTAATACACAAAGATGGGACTAAAAAGGAAAAAGACCATGGGGGCCTTATAAACTAAAGTGACAATATTTTCCCATTTGCTTGGCAGAGTCTGAATTTAAGGTCAAAGTCCTAAAGTTTCATCCGGTCTAACTTTATCCCAGATTTTTCATTTTTAATGAAGTATTATTAATAACCTCCGATGAGTTTGGAAACTTCTACTTTGTACATCCAGCATCTGCCATGTTTTAGTGGTAAGAAGCACAGACAGCAGAGTATTCCACTAATATCTATTTATTTAAACCTGAAAGAGTTTAAATAAATAAGCGTGAAGTCTTTGCCAGGTGTTTTCAACATTAATATTATGGAGTCCTCCTTTTACAGACACCACAAAGGGTGTTCACTCGTAAAATAAAGTATGCTCAGTCACAAGCAGCTTGGGAAAACTTCCTAAATCTTCTCTCTTTGGGTGAAGTCTTTAACACTGCTTCTCAAACCTGGCATTTAGTATATGAGGCACTTTCATGACAGCCTATGCCATCAGCCTGTGAAATGCCTGAAAGTGCCAAGCAGCCAGTTGGGAAAATCAGTGAGGACTAAGGGAAATGTATACATTTGCAAACATGTAATATGTGTTGAAAAAAGAAGGTAAGCAGCCCTGTTCTGATTCATATTAAAACTGATCTGAACATTCTTGCTACAGTGGTTTTTGTATTTATTTTTTAGTATAAGCCTATAATTATTTCTTAATTTTTTTGTTTGATAACACTATCTTTCTTTTGTTATACTCTTTTAGCAGCAATGCCCTTAAACAGGGAGGGGAGCACTACACACTGGGGTCTGTTGGGGGGGAAATGGCGGAGGGACGGGGGGGTGGAGAGATGGGGAGAGATAGCAGGGAGAAATGCCAGATATAGGTGAAGGGGAGGAAGGCAGGAAATCACACTGCCATGTATGTACCTATGCAACAATCTTGCATGTTCTTTACATGTACCCCAAAACCTAAATGCAATAAAAAAAAATTTTTTTAATTCATGATTATAAAAAACAATAAGAATTGAATTTGTGTTACTGACATAAAATGTAGTTCCAACTTTCCTATTCATCATGGGGGTTGTGCTGATATCACTGGGCACACAGAAACCAAAAAAGGCAAGTTGGTTCAGACGGCATCAGAAGCAATTCTAAACGTTAGCTATCTAGAGATGATTGCACCTGAAGATTGTGATTTAACACATGCTGCAGTAGAAGATGTACTTATGCATCACTGTAAAGTACAAATTTCATTTAGATCAAGTGATTATTCACACAAATGGATTTTGCACATCTTTAATTTCAAGAAAAGCTGTTAATATGTTGACTCTATTAGCAAAAGGAAAAAAATTAAACAGTAAAATGACGCTAATTTTATATAATTTCGTCAGGTACTTTGAACAGAATTCATTAATTGGATTTCTTCATCCAAAATAGGGAAATACAGTAAAACATTCAAAAGTTAATCCATCTGACATTGTTATGATTGCTATTTAAATTCAGTTTTAAAGTTAAACCTTGAAAAGAAAACAACAATACAATTTTAGATAAAGTACACGTCTTGCTCACACACTGCTTGGGGTCAAGAATTGTATTATACCTCAAACAAATAATGTTCTAGACTCAAAGATTTTAAGAGATTGTAGCCTTTCAGGATATCATTCTCCTT
>NW_022442793.1:0-4187 GCF_009761245.1 Sapajus apella
AACAGATACAAGGTATTAAATGCAAGTGCGATCCCTGAAGGACAATTCATTGATAGCAAGAAGGCTTCTGAGAAGCTCCTTGGGTCCATCGACATTGACCACACCCAGTATAAATTTGGGCACACCAAGGTAATATTCTGTAAATCCTACCTGATGCTGTCCCTGTCCCTTTGAACTTTATTAAACCTTCTGATCTGCAACCCTTCCCATGTTCAGGTCTTTTTCAAAGCTGGCCTTCTGGGGCTCCTAGAGGAGATGCGAGATGAAAAGCTGGCCCAGCTGATGACTCGAACCCAGGCCAGGTGCAGAGGGTTCCTGGCAAGAGTGGAGTACCAGAAGATGGTGGAAAGAAGGTATAAAAACACACATTTATTCACATATTCTGTCTTCAAAAACATATCTGAAATGGCTTACAGTTAAGACTCAGCTTATGATGAGGACACTAAAGAAGGAATGAATAAGAGCCCTATAATGAAGTGGGAATATCCATGAACCAGAAAGCTTAAGGAAGGAACCATCACCATCTGATCGTATGGGTAAAAACTTGAGAAGCATAAAATGTGTGTAATTCTTATCTAACAAGATAAGTTACACCAGTGAGTAAGCAGAAGCAAACTTTTGCCCTAGCACTTGTTTCTAATATGAAGTTACTGGAAAGATCATTAGATAAGGGACTTGAACTGTTGAACAAACAGTATACTCAAGAGTGGTTTTACACAGGATGCAGAGACAACTTTTTCCCTCTGATCACTTATTTCTCAAACTATAATGATTTAAAATATGAGGGGCCATTTATCCGTGAAAGACTTTTTGCAGTAAGTTAACACAATGTCATCAGGGAATGTAGCTTTCTGGTGATCTAATTAGATGCAAGGACAGCATTCAAAGACTATAGAGCCAGGTGTCTCAAAGTACAGGATGTATGTGACCAGGACCATTTCTCCGTGGTGAGAAAGGCATTCTACATTGCCACCTATAAATCTACACATATGCATATGTGTATGCAGATATGTAAATAATTTACATGAAGCAAATTTTATTTTTACCACTTGTAATTATGCTAATATTTTAGACTATATTCTATTTCAATAAAAATAATAAATTTTGGTCATGATCCACGATATATATTTGGGCAATTGTCTATTTATAGGGTAATGAGTTGTAAAAATCATTTAGATGAAAACAAAAGTGGTATTAGAGAATGGAATACAAAATTCACACAACGTTAACATAGAAAGTCAGAGATTTTCAAAGAAATACTGAGTTTTTAAAATCTCATGCCCCACATATTCCTGAAGAGCTGTGTTCCCCCTTCACTATCCTTAGTGGTGTTTTAGTAGCAATGTCTGAGAAGCACTGATGTACAGCAAGGCTTCCCAAAGGGTTCTCCTTGGACTTGCAACATTAGCATTTCTCGCAAACTTGTTAAAAATGCCCATTTTCAGACCGACCCTAGATCCTCTGAGTCTGAATCTGTGGAGATGAGGTTCAGGAGTCAGTATTTTAATAAGCCCTTCAGGTGATTTTTTCTTGTTTCTTTCTTTTTTTTTTTTTTTTTTTTTTTGAGATGGGGTTTCGCTCTTGTTGCCCAGGCTGGAGTACAATGGCACCATCTCAGCTCATTGCAACATCCACCTCCCGGGTTCAAGCGATTCTCCTGCCTCAGCCTCCTAAGCAGCTGGGATTACAGGCATGGCCACCATGCCTGGCTAATTTTGTATTTTTAGTAGAGACAGGGTTTCTCCACGTAGGTCAGGCTGATCTCAAACTTCCGACCTCAGGTGATCCACCGCCTTGGCCTCCCACAGTGCCGGGATTACAGGCATAAGCCACCATGCCCGGCCTCTTCAGGTGATTCTTATGCATACCAAAGTTTGAGAAGCAGTGATGTAGAGAAATGAGTGATCTTAGCAAGACCTTGACCATCATCCCAAAATAGAATTTCTTTTATCCGCATGTTTGAAAGCAGAATAGGAACAAGATGGAGCAGAAGCTCCAACTCTCACTGCCAAGGTTTCATCTCATTTCATCAACCACACAATACTAATTTGCATCAATTAAATTTCAGGGAGGCCATTTTCTGTATTCAATACAACATCAGAGCCTTCATGAACGTCAAGCACTGGCCCTGGATGAAACTCTTCTTTAAGATCAAGCCTCTGCTGAAGAGTGCAGAAACTGAGAAGGAGATGGCCACCATGAAGGAAGAATTTCAGAAAACTAAAGACGAACTTGCCAAGTCAGAGGCAAAAAGGAAGGAACTTGAAGAAAAGATGGTGACGCTGTTGAAAGAAAAAAATGACTTGCAGCTCCAAGTTCAGGCTGTGAGTTGGAATATCATCCTTGGTATCACTAATCAGGATGCAGGTGCTAGAACTTTGGCCACTGTGGGCCATGAGCTGGGTAATCACATGGGAGACACTCATTGGAGGGAAAAGCTTAAAGCACTCCAATGGTAAGAAAAGGTCCAAACATTCTTCCATTGCCCAATAAACCCCAAGAAACCAGCACCAGGGCAGTGAGGCAGAAATGTCCCTCATCTTCCATTGCACACAATTTCATCAAACCACAAGATTTTTGACTTTTTTCCTTTAAATACAGTCCTTAAAATGATTTTAATATGACACAATCCCAAATAAAATATTAAGGGGAGGATATCATGGAGAGAGTAACATTTTTCTGAAACTTCCTTGAACTTCTAGATGTCTATGCTTCTTAAACTATAATAGGAACAGCTGACACATGACAGTACTCTACATCAAATTTTACTGAATTATCGTGTGATACTGATCTAAAAAACTCAGACTCCCTCTTTCCGATCTGTCTCCACCGTCAGCGTCTTATCACATTAACAACCGCATTGCTGCTTAAGCAGCTAAGTTGCTCAGCCTACTTCGCAACTCTCTCTTCTTCCATCAGCCTGCTCACTGCCCTCTCCTGAACCAATCATTTTAGAACTGCTTCCATCAACTTGAGACTATAATTTATAAGACTATGTTTTATTTGGGATGAACTGAATTGGTCTGCTTTACTTATCACAAAGTCATATTTCTTTTTCGTGTTAAGACTGGTCTCTCTGTCAATTTTGAGCAGTGTAATAACTCTTTCTTCTAGATTACAGAAGGAAAGAGAGCCCTTCAAATCTATCCTGTATTCTCTTCTGTTGATCCCAGAGATTTATGCAGAATCTGTACTATACCACTGTATTTACTGTATGGCTATACACAATACCCTGTATTCTTTGATGTATTGAAAGTCTGATATAGAGGATTATTGATAAGTATAAATTCCAATGTCTCTTTCATTTCCTGCCTGCCCTGATCCCCTTAATTGGAAACAGCAGGTTGCCAGGAATTTCTTGATTACTTTATATTTCAGCTTGAATTTAGTACATCACAATTAGAAGCATCCTCCAGTATTACCAAAAAAAAAAAAAGAAAGAAAAAAGAAATTCAGTAGCAGCTGTATCTTGAATTTGTACTGCTAGAATGCTTCCCCACACCCCTCCTGCTTCTCTCCACAATAAGTTGATATCAGCAAAACCAAATCCTACCCTTCTCTCAAGGCCCAAATCAAATACCAATTCTTTCATGAAACCATCTCTGATCCAATTTCTCTGATCTGTTATGTCACTAATTGCTTTCCACATTAATGGTAGCTTTTGGGAAACAGGTTTCCTAATCTACTGTAGAATACACTCTTTTAGGGGAACAAGACAACTGATACATTTTGGCGTGCCTACATGTGGAAAATATATTGCACACAGTAGGGTGGTTTGTGAAACAAAAATTTGTGAAGGCGTAAATAAATGAATATAGGAAATTCAAAAGATCAGATGCAGAAACATACACTCTTATCATTGTAAAATATTTCATTCTTTGTTTCCAATTTGATCTTGTTTCCAACTCAAGGAAGCTGAAGGCTTGGCTGATGCAGAGGAAAGGTGTGACCAGCTGATCAAAACCAAAATCCAGCTGGAGGCCAAAATCAAAGAAGTGACTGAGAGAGCTGAGGATGAGGAAGAGATCAATGCTGAGCTGACAGCCAAGAAGAGGAAACTGGAGGATGAATGTTCAGAGCTCAAGAAAGACATTGATGACCTTGAGCTGACACTGGCCAAGGTTGAGAAGGAGAAACATGCCACAGAGAACAAGGTATCAATCACATTCTATAATCCTATATTGAGG
>NW_022442794.1:0-4187 GCF_009761245.1 Sapajus apella
AACAGATACAAGGTATTAAATGCAAGTGCGATCCCTGAAGGACAATTCATTGATAGCAAGAAGGCTTCTGAGAAGCTCCTTGGGTCCATCGACATTGACCACACCCAGTATAAATTTGGGCACACCAAGGTAATATTCTGTAAATCCTACCTGATGCTGTCCCTGTCCCTTTGAACTTTATTAAACCTTCTGATCTGCAACCCTTCCCATGTTCAGGTCTTTTTCAAAGCTGGCCTTCTGGGGCTCCTAGAGGAGATGCGAGATGAAAAGCTGGCCCAGCTGATGACTCGAACCCAGGCCAGGTGCAGAGGGTTCCTGGCAAGAGTGGAGTACCAGAAGATGGTGGAAAGAAGGTATAAAAACACACATTTATTCACATATTCTGTCTTCAAAAACATATCTGAAATGGCTTACAGTTAAGACTCAGCTTATGATGAGGACACTAAAGAAGGAATGAATAAGAGCCCTATAATGAAGTGGGAATATCCATGAACCAGAAAGCTTAAGGAAGGAACCATCACCATCTGATCGTATGGGTAAAAACTTGAGAAGCATAAAATGTGTGTAATTCTTATCTAACAAGATAAGTTACACCAGTGAGTAAGCAGAAGCAAACTTTTGCCCTAGCACTTGTTTCTAATATGAAGTTACTGGAAAGATCATTAGATAAGGGACTTGAACTGTTGAACAAACAGTATACTCAAGAGTGGTTTTACACAGGATGCAGAGACAACTTTTTCCCTCTGATCACTTATTTCTCAAACTATAATGATTTAAAATATGAGGGGCCATTTATCCGTGAAAGACTTTTTGCAGTAAGTTAACACAATGTCATCAGGGAATGTAGCTTTCTGGTGATCTAATTAGATGCAAGGACAGCATTCAAAGACTATAGAGCCAGGTGTCTCAAAGTACAGGATGTATGTGACCAGGACCATTTCTCCGTGGTGAGAAAGGCATTCTACATTGCCACCTATAAATCTACACATATGCATATGTGTATGCAGATATGTAAATAATTTACATGAAGCAAATTTTATTTTTACCACTTGTAATTATGCTAATATTTTAGACTATATTCTATTTCAATAAAAATAATAAATTTTGGTCATGATCCACGATATATATTTGGGCAATTGTCTATTTATAGGGTAATGAGTTGTAAAAATCATTTAGATGAAAACAAAAGTGGTATTAGAGAATGGAATACAAAATTCACACAACGTTAACATAGAAAGTCAGAGATTTTCAAAGAAATACTGAGTTTTTAAAATCTCATGCCCCACATATTCCTGAAGAGCTGTGTTCCCCCTTCACTATCCTTAGTGGTGTTTTAGTAGCAATGTCTGAGAAGCACTGATGTACAGCAAGGCTTCCCAAAGGGTTCTCCTTGGACTTGCAACATTAGCATTTCTCGCAAACTTGTTAAAAATGCCCATTTTCAGACCGACCCTAGATCCTCTGAGTCTGAATCTGTGGAGATGAGGTTCAGGAGTCAGTATTTTAATAAGCCCTTCAGGTGATTTTTTCTTGTTTCTTTCTTTTTTTTTTTTTTTTTTTTTTTGAGATGGGGTTTCGCTCTTGTTGCCCAGGCTGGAGTACAATGGCACCATCTCAGCTCATTGCAACATCCACCTCCCGGGTTCAAGCGATTCTCCTGCCTCAGCCTCCTAAGCAGCTGGGATTACAGGCATGGCCACCATGCCTGGCTAATTTTGTATTTTTAGTAGAGACAGGGTTTCTCCACGTAGGTCAGGCTGATCTCAAACTTCCGACCTCAGGTGATCCACCGCCTTGGCCTCCCACAGTGCCGGGATTACAGGCATAAGCCACCATGCCCGGCCTCTTCAGGTGATTCTTATGCATACCAAAGTTTGAGAAGCAGTGATGTAGAGAAATGAGTGATCTTAGCAAGACCTTGACCATCATCCCAAAATAGAATTTCTTTTATCCGCATGTTTGAAAGCAGAATAGGAACAAGATGGAGCAGAAGCTCCAACTCTCACTGCCAAGGTTTCATCTCATTTCATCAACCACACAATACTAATTTGCATCAATTAAATTTCAGGGAGGCCATTTTCTGTATTCAATACAACATCAGAGCCTTCATGAACGTCAAGCACTGGCCCTGGATGAAACTCTTCTTTAAGATCAAGCCTCTGCTGAAGAGTGCAGAAACTGAGAAGGAGATGGCCACCATGAAGGAAGAATTTCAGAAAACTAAAGACGAACTTGCCAAGTCAGAGGCAAAAAGGAAGGAACTTGAAGAAAAGATGGTGACGCTGTTGAAAGAAAAAAATGACTTGCAGCTCCAAGTTCAGGCTGTGAGTTGGAATATCATCCTTGGTATCACTAATCAGGATGCAGGTGCTAGAACTTTGGCCACTGTGGGCCATGAGCTGGGTAATCACATGGGAGACACTCATTGGAGGGAAAAGCTTAAAGCACTCCAATGGTAAGAAAAGGTCCAAACATTCTTCCATTGCCCAATAAACCCCAAGAAACCAGCACCAGGGCAGTGAGGCAGAAATGTCCCTCATCTTCCATTGCACACAATTTCATCAAACCACAAGATTTTTGACTTTTTTCCTTTAAATACAGTCCTTAAAATGATTTTAATATGACACAATCCCAAATAAAATATTAAGGGGAGGATATCATGGAGAGAGTAACATTTTTCTGAAACTTCCTTGAACTTCTAGATGTCTATGCTTCTTAAACTATAATAGGAACAGCTGACACATGACAGTACTCTACATCAAATTTTACTGAATTATCGTGTGATACTGATCTAAAAAACTCAGACTCCCTCTTTCCGATCTGTCTCCACCGTCAGCGTCTTATCACATTAACAACCGCATTGCTGCTTAAGCAGCTAAGTTGCTCAGCCTACTTCGCAACTCTCTCTTCTTCCATCAGCCTGCTCACTGCCCTCTCCTGAACCAATCATTTTAGAACTGCTTCCATCAACTTGAGACTATAATTTATAAGACTATGTTTTATTTGGGATGAACTGAATTGGTCTGCTTTACTTATCACAAAGTCATATTTCTTTTTCGTGTTAAGACTGGTCTCTCTGTCAATTTTGAGCAGTGTAATAACTCTTTCTTCTAGATTACAGAAGGAAAGAGAGCCCTTCAAATCTATCCTGTATTCTCTTCTGTTGATCCCAGAGATTTATGCAGAATCTGTACTATACCACTGTATTTACTGTATGGCTATACACAATACCCTGTATTCTTTGATGTATTGAAAGTCTGATATAGAGGATTATTGATAAGTATAAATTCCAATGTCTCTTTCATTTCCTGCCTGCCCTGATCCCCTTAATTGGAAACAGCAGGTTGCCAGGAATTTCTTGATTACTTTATATTTCAGCTTGAATTTAGTACATCACAATTAGAAGCATCCTCCAGTATTACCAAAAAAAAAAAAAGAAAGAAAAAAGAAATTCAGTAGCAGCTGTATCTTGAATTTGTACTGCTAGAATGCTTCCCCACACCCCTCCTGCTTCTCTCCACAATAAGTTGATATCAGCAAAACCAAATCCTACCCTTCTCTCAAGGCCCAAATCAAATACCAATTCTTTCATGAAACCATCTCTGATCCAATTTCTCTGATCTGTTATGTCACTAATTGCTTTCCACATTAATGGTAGCTTTTGGGAAACAGGTTTCCTAATCTACTGTAGAATACACTCTTTTAGGGGAACAAGACAACTGATACATTTTGGCGTGCCTACATGTGGAAAATATATTGCACACAGTAGGGTGGTTTGTGAAACAAAAATTTGTGAAGGCGTAAATAAATGAATATAGGAAATTCAAAAGATCAGATGCAGAAACATACACTCTTATCATTGTAAAATATTTCATTCTTTGTTTCCAATTTGATCTTGTTTCCAACTCAAGGAAGCTGAAGGCTTGGCTGATGCAGAGGAAAGGTGTGACCAGCTGATCAAAACCAAAATCCAGCTGGAGGCCAAAATCAAAGAAGTGACTGAGAGAGCTGAGGATGAGGAAGAGATCAATGCTGAGCTGACAGCCAAGAAGAGGAAACTGGAGGACGAATGTTCAGAGCTCAAGAAAGACATTGATGACCTTGAGCTGACACTGGCCAAGGTTGAGAAGGAGAAACATGCCACAGAGAACAAGGTATCAATCACATTCTATAATCCTATATTGAGG
>NW_022442795.1:0-4187 GCF_009761245.1 Sapajus apella
CAGGAGGTCAGGAGTTCAAGACCAGCCTGGCCAACACGGTGAAGCCCTGTCCCTACTAAAAATACAAAAATTTGCTGAGTGTGCTGGCAGGTACCTGCAATCCCAGCTACTCAGGATGCTGAGGCAGGAATTGCTGGAATCCAAGAGGAAGAGGTTGCAGTGAGCCAATATCATACCACAGAGCAAAACTCAGTCTCAGAAAAAAAAATTAGTGTGCCTATACACAGTCTCAGCTACTCAGTAGGCTGAGGTGGGAGGATTTCTTTTTTTCTTTCTTTTTTTTTTTTCTGAGATGAGTCTTGCTCTGTCATCCAGCTGGAGTGCAGGGGCACGACCTCGGCTCACTGCAACCTCTGACTTCCTGATTCAACCGATTCTCCTGCCTCAGCCTCCTGTGTAGCTGGGATTACAGGTGTGTATCACCACATCTAGCTATTTTTTTTTTTTTTTTTGTATTTTTAGTAGAGACAGAGTTTCACCAAGTTGGCCCGGATGGTCTTGATCTCTTGACCTCATGATCTGCCCTCCTTTGCCTCCCAAAGTGCTGGGATTACAGGCATGAGCCACTGCGCCTGACTGGTGGGAAGATTTCTTGAGCCCAGGAGGTCCATGCTGAGGTGAGCCATGATCGCACCACTGCACTCCAGCCTGGGCAACCAACTACAAAATAAGACCCCTTAAAAAAAAAAAAAAAAAAGAAGAAAAGAAAAAAAGGAAGGAAGAAAGAAAGAGAAAAGAAAAGAAAAATAATTTCAGCAAAATAGGTCAATTTGAAAAGAAAATGTATCTTTTTTTAAAACAAATTTTTACCTAAAGTGATTAAGGAAGTGAAGGTGGGGTGGGGGAGAGTGGGATTCCTCTCTAGATTAAAAGTCCCAGGGGAATTTTAGAGGTCACTTTGAAGAGATTGGCACATGCAAACCAATGTTCTTTAGTTTATCTATTTGGCCAAAACTTTATCTCCATTTTAAGGCCTCCTTTCTGTAAATGAGGTTTTCATCTTACCCTTGAAACTGCATATCACAAATTCACCAAGTTAAAAAAAAAAAAGAGGTTTATGGAGCATTCCCTTTATTTACACTTCTATACTGACCCTGCGGACACTTTTACTTCTGTCCTCAGAACCCTACTCTAGGGAGATTTCTCCAAGAAATTCAGTTTGGTCACTATGTATATGAAGACCTGATTTTTGTTTGTTTGTTTGTTTTTGAGACAGATTCTCACTCTGTCACCCAGGCTGGAGTGCAATGGTGTGACCTCGGCTCACTGCAACCTCTACCTCCTGGGTTCAAGCGATTCTTGTGCCTCAGACTCCTGAGTGGCTGGGATGGTAGGCGTACACCACTATGCCCAGCTAATTTTTGTATTTTTAGTAGAGATGAGGTTTCACCATGTTGGTCAGGCTGGTCTCAAACTCCTGACCTCAGGTGATCCCCCACCGTGGTCTCTCAAAGTGCTGGGATTACAGGTGTGAGCCACTGCGCCCAGCAAGACCTGGTCTTTTTTTTTTTTTTTTTTGACACGGAGTTTCGCTCTTGTTACCCAGGCTGGAGTGCAATGGCGCGATCTCGGCTCACCGCAACCTCCACCTCCTGGGTTCAGGCAATTCTCCTGCCTCAGCCTCCTGAGTAGCTGGGATTACAGGCACGTGCCACCATGCCCAGCTAATTTCTTGTAGTTTTAGTAGAGACGGGATTTCACCATGTTGACCAGGATGGTCTCAATCTCTTGACTTCATGATCCACCCGCCTCGGCCTCCCAAAGTGCTGGGATTACAGGCTTGAGCCACCGCGCCCGGCCAAGACCTGGTCTTTATATATCTAAAGCCTCCACATCTGGCAGATATCTGGGAAGTTATTTAAAACCCTTGATAGATCTTTACATAAAAACAGATTCAGGGCTGGGCGTGGTGGCTCACACCTGTAATCCCAGCACTTTGGGAGGCTGAGGCAGTGGGTCACCTGAGGTCAGGAGTTTGAGAACAGCCTGACCAACATGGTGAAACCCCGTCTCTGCTAAACAAAACAAAACAAAAACAAAAACAGATTCAGGCCCTGCTCAGTGGCTCACGCCTATAATCCTAGTACTCTGGAAGGCCAAGGCGGGCAGGTCACTGGAGGTGCTCCTTCAGCACATTCTCTGAAGAAGGCTGGAAAAAGGAACTCTTGCTAAAGCTGATCAATCTTTTTAACTGTCCACCACTAGCCTCCAAACCCAGAGATTTCAGATCAAAAGCAAATCTCCGCCACTCACCCACCTTCCACATCATTGCTTAAACAACTGTAAACTATTACCTTTGCTTTCTATATGGTGAGGGTTTAAGGTAAATAACAATACCTGAATTAAATAAAAAATAAAAATAAAAACATAGACCCTATTCAAGGTTAACATGTAATATAAATCATATATAGACAACTATGCTAGCCTGGCCAACATGGTGAACTCTCATCTCTACCAAAAATACAAAAATTAGCTGGGTGTGGTGGCAGGTGCCTATAATCCCAGTTACTAGGGAGGCGGAGGCAGGAGAATCCCTTGACTCTGGGAGGTGGAGGTTGTCATGAGCTGAGATCATGCCACTCCACTCCAGTCTGAGTGACAGAGACACAGTTTATCTCAAAAAAAAATAAATAAATAAAACCCACACAACTATGTGGTCACTCTTGGTGGTTTATGCAGACAGCTGTGGTGACATTACCCAATTTCAAGGAAAGGTTTTTGTAAAATAACATTCACTGATCAGAGAGTGAGGGGCAGGCAGTGACTTGTAAATACTCACTTCAGTCTCACAACATTCCTTGTGTTGTAGGCATGGACTCCCATTTTACAGAAGATCCAAAAAGAGGTTCTGTGTCTTGCCCAAGGCAAGTGTCACGGAGTCCAGCAATCTAGCATTGTGTGCGACTGTGGCAATAGGTCCAAACACAGCCCAGCTGAGCCTACCCTGCTGGTGATTAGTGAGTGCCATGTAAGGATGTGAGTGCCAAGAAGCCCTGGACTTCTTTCCTTTCCCAAACTGTTTGAAAGGCCTTGAATTAGCATCTATGCCACAACAGTTTTAAAGTATTGCCGGAATCCTACACTGTCACCAGGCTAGAGTGCAATGGCATGATCTCGGCTCACCGCAACCTCTTGATTCTTGGGTTCAAGCGATTCTCTTGCCTCAGCCTCCCGAGTAGCTGGGATTACAGGTGACTGCCACAACACCTGGCTAATTTTTTTGTATTTTTAATAGAGACGGGGTTTCTCCATATTTGCCTCCACTGGTCTGGTCTCAAACTCCTGACCTCAGGAAATCCGCCAGCTTTGGCCTCCCAAAGTGCTGGGATTACAGGGGTTAGCCACTGTGCCCTGCAAATTATTGCTTCTTATAAAACTCATTGCTATTGACATTTTCAAGCATATCAAAGTAGAGAGAGTAGTGTGGTGAACTTCATATATCCATAGCTTGATAAAGCACTGCTTTTTTTTTTTTTTTTTGGAATGACTGAATCCCAAGCCCTGCTTTTTTTTTTTAATTCAAAAACTACCTGAGTCACATGGGCAGGTCCATGAAAAAAGAGGAAAAGACACAAAGCGCACTACTGGTTTGTAGTTGTAACTGTGCTGTGGATGAACTGTAATGCAGTGAGTCATTTGTGGCTCCACTCTAGGACTCACTTTCCTACTTAATTGAGATGGGATTTCTGGGGACTTTCCAGGCCTTGCATCCTCCACTTTGGTTCTGAAGTTCATCATTCACTCCACACACACTCATGAAGCCACCATTATCTCTTGCCTTAACTAATCTCCCTTTGCCCATTCCCGCTTCTCTACATTCCATTCTTCTAGCAGCCTAAGAAAGGTCAACTTTCAGAAATGCAAATCTCAACATCTGATTATATCATTGTCTGCTAAAATCTCCTCGGTGCCTTCACATTTCTTTTACAGCAATGCTCAAACTGCTTAACAAGGCTATAAGGAACTGCCCAATCTTGACCTCTCTTCTCGGCAGCTCGACCACACTGATGACTTCCAGCTTCAGCCTCCTCTGTGTGCTGTTCCAACTACTTGGAGGGTTTTTCTGGGCCTCAACACCCTACCTATCCCCATGCCAATATGAAAACACTTTGCTTGGGCAACTTGCTCTCATTTTTCAGCAATCAGCTTAAATGTCACATCCTCCAGGAAGCAAAGTCTGAACTCAA
>NW_022442796.1:0-4186 GCF_009761245.1 Sapajus apella
TTAGATCTTGTGAGAACTCAGTCATAGTCTAATCTCCTTCCATGGAGCTCCTCCCACAAGGTTCCTCCCAGGACACATAGGGATTAGGAGTATTACAGTTTAAGATGAGATTTGGGAAGGGCATAGCCAAACCATGTCATCATGTAGTGTTATTTTGTTATAACACTGATTTAAAAATGGTTTTATTACACATTGTTTTGCTTAAAGTTCCAGTTTCCAAGAACCTATCTAGGTTGTGAAGACTTATTTTATTAACTGCTGGGTATCCAATGAATATGACAGTTTCTTGTATATAATAGACAATTTTTGATATGTTTTGTAACTGATTCTCCAAAGTAATGTGTTCCAAAGCTATGTATAGAAAGAGAAAAGAAAAAAAAAAAACATGCCAGTTTAAAGTTTTTTGTGTTTGTGTGTTTATTTCATCGATTAGATCTAGCAATCTAAAAACCCAATAAATATAACAATATTTCAAATTTTAATTTCTCTAAATCTGTACATGGCATCCCTGGGGAGAGAGCAAGCATTCTCTGAGCTTATTTCTGTTATGCCTCATAGAAACTTATTTAGAATTAGTGAAAACTTATTCTGTCTTAAGAATCAATAACCATGGTGCATAGCGTTTTAGAATTATTCCAAATTTTTTACCTATTTTCTATATAAGTAAGCAGTGGGAAATGTGTACCTTGGGGAAAGATAGAAGAGAGAGTATGTGTTAACATAATACAAAATTATAAAAACAATTTGTTTCAGTCTGGATGAAGTAAAATGTTTGCTTTGTAATTTTCCATCTATTATCTTTGATCAAGAAGCCTATATTTATCTTTCCTTAATATTCTAATTTTGCTATGCAACATTTACTTTATAAAAGAATTGAAGTTTACTTAATTTATTAATCTCATACCAAGGATATTTCGTTTTAAGATGTTTCCACCCTTAAGGTTGCCTAATGAATTGGAAAACTATGTATTAAATATTCTCTGTTGAGATGTAATCTAGAAATACAGGCTATGATACTGAGATTCTAGATATTGAATAAACAAATTAAATATTAAAATATGCTTATTTCTTGGAACTTTAATAGAATTACACTGACAGAAATAATTTAAAATAATGTATAATTAAATAACATTTGTCTATATTATTTTAGTAATAAAATTGTATCACATGGTAAGACGAAATTGTTATAATTAGGGCCTGGATGAGGCATGATAGGTAAGGTAAAGTATGGGTGGAGAGTAAAGAAATGTGTTCTATTGAAGGGTTAAAGAATAAAATTGATTATAGACTCCAATGTGATATTCATTTTAACATTCTTTTCAGGGCATGATGTGACCACATGTGACTGACAGTTAAATATATTCTCTACCTATAATTTCATATTATGTTGACCAGAACTTTTGGATCTTTCTACTTTAGAGTTCTTGGTTGATGAAGAAGAAAAGATCTTGAATGGTTTATTAATGCAGAAAATACCAGCTTTATTTGGTGTATTAACCTGTTCTCATATTTCTAATAAAAACACACTCTAGACTGGCTAATTTATTTTTAAAAAGAGGCTTAATTGACTCGCAGTTCTGCAGGGCTGTGGAAGCCTCAGGAGACTTGCGATCATTGTGGAAGTGGAAGCAAACACATCCTCCTTTATGTAACAGCAGGAAGAAGACTGAGAGTGAAGAGGGGAAAGTTCATTATAAAACCATCAGATCTTGTGAGGACTCACTCACTATCATGAGAAAAGCATGAAGGTAACCCTCCCTATGATTGAATTACCTCCTACCGTGTTCTTCCCATGACACATAGGGATTATGGTAACTATAATTTAAATAGAAATATGGCTGGTGACTCAGTCAAACCATATAATTTCACCCCCGGCCCCTCCAAAATCTTATGTCCTCACAATTCAAAACATAATCATGCCCTTCCAACAGTCCCCCAAAGCCTTAACTCATTCCAGCATTAACTCAAAAGTCCAAGTCTAAAGTTTTACCCTCCAAGTCTCTAGGAAGTTCCAAACTTTTCCACAATTTCTTATCTTTTTCTGAGTCCTCCAAACTGTTTCAACCGCTGACCTTTACCAAGTTCTAAAGTTGCATTCACATTGTTGGTTATCTTTATAGCAGCGTTCCACTTTCAGTACCAATTTACTGCATTAGTCTATTCTCATGCTGCTGATAAAGATATATCTGAGACTGAGAAATTTATAAAGGAAAGAAGTATAATTCACTCACAACTCCATAGGGTTGGAGAGGACTCAGGAAACTTCCAATCATATGGAAGGGGAAGCAAACACATCCTTTTTTACATGGTTGCAAGAAGAGTGAAAGTGGAAGGGTGAGGGGAGAAAACCCATTTTAAAACCATCAAATCTGATAAGGACTCATTCACTATCAATATTTCCTCCGTAATTCAATTACTTCTCATGAGGTCCCCCCATGACACACAGGAATTATGGAAACTGCAATTCATGATGAGATTTCCGTGGGGACACAGCCAAACCATATCAGTTCAGGAAGTAGCAAAGTAGCTATGATCTAAAATGGTTTATTTTGATTATTTTCCCTAAATAAGTGAATTTATGTATGCAAAGCCCATAATGGCAAAACTCATTAAAACAACTATGTAATTTGTAGAAAATATAAAAATTGAGATATTCCCTATGGAAACCCTATGTATGTTATTTGGCCATCAGTAATTTGTGAGTGACAGGCAATGGATATAGAATGGAATTATGCAAAATGTTCAACTAATCCAAAATAAGTTAGAGAAGCTAGAGAAAAAAGTACAAAAGTGAATGAGACAAATAAAAAACAAATATAAAAATAGCAGATCTTTTGTTTCCATTGTTTTCAGTGTTATAGTCATGAAGTCTTTGTCCATGCCTATGTTCTGAATGTTATTGCCTAGGTTTTCTTCTAGGGTTTTTATAGATTTAGGTCTCATGTTTAAATCTTTAATCCATCTTGAATTAATTTTTGTATAAGGTGTAAGGAAGTTTTCCAGTTTGAGTTTTCTGCATGTGGCTAGCCAGTTTTCTCAACACCAGTTATTAAATAGGGAATCCTTTCCCCATTGCTTGTTTTTATCAGGTTTGTCAAAGATCAAATTGTTGTAGATGTATGGTGTTATTCCTGAGGCCTCTATTCTGTTCCATTGGTCTATATATCATTTTTGTACCAGTACCATGCTGTTTTGATTACCGTAGCCTTGTAGTATAGTTTGAAGTCAGGTAACATGATGCCTCCAGCTTTGTTCTTTTTGCTTAGAATTTTCTTGGCTCTATGGGCTCTTTTTTGCTCCTTAGGAAATTTAAAGTAGTTTTTTTTTCTTATTCTGTGGAGAAAGTCAATAGTAGCTTCATGGGTATAGCATTGAACCTATAAATTACTTTGGGCATATGGCCATTTTTACGATATTGATTCTTCCTGTCCATGAGCATAGAATGTTTTTCCATTTCTTTGTGTCATCTCTTATTTCCTTGAACAGTGGTTTGTAGTTCTTAGAAAGGCTCTTTACATCTCTTGTAAGTTGACAAATGAGATATAATTAAACTAAAAAGCTTCAGGGCAGCAAAAGAAACTATCATCACGGTGAACAGGCAACCTACAGAATGGGAGAAAATTTTTGCGGTCTACCCATCTGACAAAGGGTTAATATCCACAATTTACAATGAACTTAAACACTTAAACAAATGTACAAGAAAAAGCAAACAACCCCATCAAAAAGTGGGCAAATGATATGAACGGATACTTCTCAAAAAAAAAGACATTTATGCAGCCAACAAACATATGGAAAGAGAGTTCATCATCACTGGTCATTAGATAAATGGAAATCAAAACCACAATGAGATGCCATCTCATGCCAGTTAGAACGGCAATCATTTAAAAGTCAGGAAACAGTTGCTGGAGAGGATGTGGAAAAATAGGAACAATTTCACACATTTGAACACTGTTGGTGGGAATGTAAATTAGTTCAAGAATTGTGGAAGACAGTGTGGTAATTCCTCAAAGACCTAGAACCAGAAATACCATTTGATCTAGCAATCTTGTTACTGGGTATATACCCAAAGGTTTATAAATCATTCTGCTATAAAGACACATGCACACATATATTTATTGCAGCACTATCCACAATAGCAAAGACTTGGAACCAACCCAAGTGCCCATTAATGATACACTGGATAAAG
>NW_022442797.1:0-4186 GCF_009761245.1 Sapajus apella
CGGCCTTTAGTCTAAGTCATTCTGGAATATCCAAAGGCAGCTTTTAGAAGAAACATGTTTCTAACTCGCTGAATCTAAACATAGATGCAACTTCCTAAAGTAAATGAACACAATGCAGAGCAGTTTGAACTAGGCGTTTCTCCTGGGTTTTAAACGCAGTCTTACTGGAAGTTCTCATATGCCTGTATATGGTTGGAAATATCTGTCTCCAGATTCTCGAAGCAAAGGATTTCTGAACTGCTGCAAACACACATGAGTTTAACTCTGTAAGTTGATTGTGCAGATTGACAACCATTCTGCTAGATAGCTGCGTTTTTGTTTTAGAGCAAGATGTTTCTGTTTACGGCCTACAGGCTCTTTCACACTGGAATATCAAAACGCTGCTTTCAGAAGAAACATGTTTCTAACTCGGTGAATCTAAACACAGATGCAACTTCCTAAGGTGAATGAACACGAATCAGAGCATTTTGAACTAGACGTTTCTCCGGTGTTTTAAACGCAGTCTTACTGCTAGGTCTTAAATGCCTGGGTAGGGAGGAAATGTCTGTTTCCAGATTCCCCAAAGAAAAGATTTCAGAACCTCTGCACACACACATCAATTTAACTCCACAAGATGATTTTACCGCTTGACAACCATTCTGCTAGATAGCTGCATTTCTGTTTTAGAGCAAGATATTTCTGATTACGATCTGCAGGCTCTTTCACACTGGAATATTCAAACGCTGCTTTTAGAAGAAACGTGTTTCTAACTCGCTGAATCTAAACAGAGATGCAACTTCCTAAGGTGAACGAACACAAAACAGAGCAGTTTGAACTACATGTTTCCCCTTTGTTTTAAAGGCAGTCTTACTGCTAGTTCATATAAGCCTGTATATGGCTGGAAATATCTGCTTCCAGATACTCCAACGAAAGGATTTCTGAACTACTGCACACACAGGTCAGTTTAACTCGGTAAGAAGATTGTACAGCTTTAAAACCATTCTACTAGATAGCTGCGTTTTTGTTTTAGAGCAAGATATTTCTCACTACGGCCTTTAGTCTAAGTCATTCTGGAATATCCAAACGCAGCTTTTAGAAGAAACCTGTTTCTAACTGGATGAATCTAAACATAGATGCAACTTCCTAAGGTGAACGAAAAAAAAGCAGAGCAGTTTGAACTAGACGTTTCTCCTGTGTTTTAAACACAGTCTTACTGCTAGGTTTTAAATGCCTAAGTAAGTCTGGAAATCTCTGTTTCCAGATTCCCAAAAGAAAAGATTTCAGAACCTCTGCACACACACATCAATTTAACTCCATAAGATGATTTTACAGCTTGAAACCCATTCTGCTAGATAGCTGTGTTTTATTTTTATAGCAACTTCCTAAGGTGAACGAACACAAAGCAGAGCAGTATGAAATAGACGTTTCTCCTGGGTTTTAAACGCAGTCATAGCGGTAGCTCTCATATGCCTGTATATGGCTGGAAATATCTGTTTCCATATTCTCCAACGAAAGGATTTCTGAACTACTGCACACACAAGTCAGATTAACTCTGTAAGAAGATTGTACAGCTTGACAACCATTCTGCTAGATAGCTGCGTTTTTGTTTTAGAGCAAGATGTTTCTGTTTACGGCGTACAGGCTCTTTCACACTGGAATATACAAACGCTGCTTTTAGAAGCAACTTGTTTCTAACTCGCTGAATCTAAACATAGATGCAACTTCCTAAGCTGAACGAAGACAAAGCAGAGGAGTTTGAAATAGGCGTTTCTCCAATGTTTTAAACGCTGTCTTACTGCTAGTTCTTATAAGCCTGTATATGGCCTGAAATGACTGTTTCCAGATTCTCCAACGAAAGGATATCTGAACTACTGCACACACAAGTCAGTTTAACTCTGTGAGAAGATTGTACAGCTTGACAACCATTCTGCTAGATAGCTGCGTTTTATTTTTATAGCAACATATTTCTCATTATGGACTTTATTCTCAGTCATTCTGGAATATCCAAACGCAGTTTTTGAAGAAACGTGTTTCTAACTCGCTGAATCTAAACATAGATGCAACTTCTTAGGTGAACGAACACAAAGCAGAGCAGTTTGAACTAGATGTTTCTCCTGTGTTTTAAACGCAGTCTTACTGGTAGTTCTCATATGCCTGTATATGGCTGGAAATATCTGTTTCTAGATTCTCCAAGCAAAGGATTTCTGAACTGCTGCAAACACACATCAGTTTAACTGTGTAAGTTGATTGTACAGCTTGACAACCATTCTGCTAGATAGCTGCGTTTTTGTTTTAGAGCAAGATATTTCTCATTACGGCCTTTAGTCTCAGTCATTCTGGAATATCCAAACGTAGCTTTTAGAAGAAACGTGTTTCTAACTCTCTGAATCTATACATAGATGCAACTTCCTAAGGTGAACGAACACAAAGAAGAGGAGTTTGACAGAGACTTTTCGCCAGTGTTTTAAACGCAATCTTACTGCTACGTCTTAAATGCCTGGGTAAGGCTGGAAATATCTGTTTCCAGATTCCACAAAGAAAGGATTTCAGAACCTCTGCACACACACATCAATTTAACTCCATAAGATGATTTTACAGCTTGACAACCATTCTGCTAGATAGCGGCGTTTTTGTTTTAGAGCAAGATGTTTCTGATTACTGCCTACAGGTTCTTTCACACTGGAACATCCAAAAGCTGCTTTTATACGAAACGTGTTTCTAACTCGCTGAATCTAAACACAGATGCAACTTCCTAAGGTGAACGAACACTAAGCAGAGCAGTTTGACAGAGACTTGTCTCCAGTGTTTCAAACGCAGTCTTACTGCTTAGTATTAAATGCCGGGCAAGGCTGGAAATATCTGTTTCCAGATTCCCCAAAGAAAAGATTTCAGAACCTCTGCACACACACATCAATTTAACTCCATAAGATGATTTTACACCTTGAAAACCATTCTGCTAGATAAATGCGTTTTTGTTTTAGAGTAAGATATTTCTCATTACAGCCTTTAGTCTCAGTCACTCTGGAATATCCTAACGCAGATTTTAGAAGAAACGTTTTTCTACCTCGCTGTATCTAACCATAGAGGCAACTTCCTAAGGTGAAGGAACACAAAGCAGAGCAGTTTGAAATAGACGTTTCTCCAGTGTTTTAAACGCAGACTTACTGGTAGTTCTCATGAACCTGTATATAGCTGGAAATATCTGCTTCCAGATTCTCCAACGAAAGGATTTCTGAACTACTGCACACAAAGGTCAGTTTAACCTTGTAAGAAGATTGTACAGCTTGACAACCATTCTGCTAGGTAGCTGCTTTTTTGTTTTACAGCAAGATATTTCTCATTACGTCCTTTAGTCTCAGTCATTCTGGAATATCCAAGCGCAGCTTTTATAAGAAACGTGTTTCTAACTCGCTGAATCTAAACATAGATGCAACTTCCTAAGGTGAACGAACACAAAGCAGAGCAGTTTGAACTAGATGTTTCTCCTCTGTTTTAAACGCAGTCTGACTGGTAGTTCTTATAAGCCTGTATATAGCTGTAAATATCTGTTTCCAGATTGTCCAATGAAAGGAAATCTGAAATACTGCACAAAGATGTCAGTTTAACTCTGTAAGAAGACTGTACAGCTTGACAACCATTCTGCTAGATAGCTGCGTTTTTGTTTTAGAGCAAGATATTTCTCATTACGGCATTTAGTCTCAGTCATTCTGGAATATCCAAACACAGCTTTCAGAAGAAACCTGTTTCTAACTCGTTGAATCTATACATAGATGCAACTTCCTAAGGTGAACGAACACAAAGCACAGGAGTTTGACAGAGACATTTCTCCAGTGTTTTAAACGCAATCTTACTGCTAGGTCTTAAATGCCTGGGTAAGGCTGGAAATGTCTGTTTCCAGATTCACCAAAGAAAAGATTTCAGAACCTCTACACACACATCAATTTACCTCCATAAGATGATTTTGCAGCTTGACAACCATTCTGCTAGATAGCTGCGTTGTTGTTTTAGAGCAAGATATTTCTTATTACAGCCTTTAGTCGCAGTTACTCTGGAATATCCAAACGCAGATTTTAGAAGAAACGTTTTTCTAACTCCCTGAATCTAAACATAGAGGCAACGTCCTAAGGTGAACGAAAACAAAGCAGAGCAGGTTGAACTAGACGTTTCTCCTGGGTTTTAAACGCAGTCTTACTGGTAGTTCTCATAT
>NW_022442798.1:0-2138 GCF_009761245.1 Sapajus apella
GTAATTCTGTCCCTGCTTGAATGTGATCTCCTTCAGGCAAAATCTGGGTCTCCTTCCTCTTGGGTGCCCACCCTGGCCTGTCTGTCCCACACTAGCTGCTCAATGAAGGCCGGGCCATGTAGAGTATGGGTTTGAGGCATCCCAAGACTTGGAGTTGTAGAAGATGTGAGTGAGAAGCCTTGGAATGCTCTGCCCATCAGGAAATGTGTCTATCCCAGAGTTCAGCTGAGAAGCTGTGCTCCCTCTGAAGCCAGTGCTCAGAGCTCCCCTACAAGCTTGGATGGCCAAGTACATTGGCTCAATATTTGCCTTGAGTAGCTGGGTGCAGTGGCTCCAGCCACTGTTGGATCTGTAATCCTAGCACTCTGAGAGGCTGAGGTGGGTATTCAGAATATGATACACGTAATATCTGAAATGTTTTGAGTGTAACACAAAATTTGAAAGCAACTTTTAAAATTAGATGTAATTCCATTACATCAATATAAAAAATTCCCTCATGGCAAAACACGGTAAGCAAAGTCAAGGGACAAACAACAAACTTAAAAGAAACAGTATAAGTCATATCACCAAGAGCTAATTTGCTTAATATAGCTAAAGCTCCTACATATCAATAATAAAACAGTAACCACATAACAGAAAAATAGGTAGCATATAGGAACAGTGAGCACTCAGAAAAAGAATGACAACTGATTCATTCACATGAAAAGATGTCCAAACTCTGTAGTAAGAGATATATATAAGTTAAAAATCAGAATAAAATAACATTTTCACCAATCAGATAAACTCTATTAGCACTCTGTACTGTTGGGTGTATAAGGAAACAGACACACTAAAACTTTGTTGGTGAAAGTATATACCGACAAAATGTTAATGGAGAACAATTTGGAAATGTGGAAGATGATGTATTTACATGTGTGTATTATGTACTTCAGCACTGATATAACAGGAAAAGTGGCGGGGACTACTAAAGCATGTTACATTCAGTCGATGGAGTGAATGCTCTACAGCCATCACAAAGAATGAGGCAGTTCCATAAGCACCAAGATGAAGTGATCTTTTAGATACCCAGAACAGCAGATCTTTTTCCTTGTTGGCTTCACTACTGGTAGTCATCTTTTGTAAGGTAATGCAGAACATCTAATTCAAGAATATGACCTCCCATAAATATTGAAGAATTCAAAGCTACCAATTGGGGAAAGAGCTTTTTATAAAGCAGTGTAAAAATCTACAAATTACCTAGAACACAGAACATCCTGCAGAAAACTGTAACTAAAAACATCCAAAATGGAATTCTTTACTGCACTGGCACGCTCACCTGTCTCATCATCCTACCAAATCTGCTTCTTTTCCTCCTCAGACAACCCCAGGTAACAGCACAGAGAGCCCAGACAGCCTTAAACTCCATGTGAGCTCATGATGCTAAAAACAGCCAGAGAGTGATTAACTCATGAATCCCCAAGTGCGTTCTCAGATCATCCACAGGGACCAAAAAGCAGAGAACTTTTCCAAATGCACAGAAACAGAAGCAGAAAGCAACTGATTTAATCAAGACACCACAGAGATTAAAGGTAAGCATCTACTTACCACGTGAATGAGTGTTTTTCTCATTTTTATCTCTGTCTTAACCAACTATACAAAATTCCTATGAACTGAGAAAAGGTTTCGTATACTCCCTTGTCAAGTCAGAGGTACTAGATTAACTGAATCCATAACTGCTAAACTATGAAACACAACTAAAGGCTAAGCTATGAAGCCTCAGTTTTATTTCAGGCAACCTCCTGACATAAACACAATCTAGATAAAAAATAAAGCTCAACAACATAGACGCATCCCCAGAAAATCACACAGAACACCAACACATACAAAGGTGGGCCTGCTTCCTATTGACAGCACTGTCAAGCTTTCTCTGGTAAATGAAAGCCAGGAAGCTCATCCCTGAACAGGACACAGGGGGATGAATACAAGAACAAGGAAGCCCTTCTATGAAGAGAGTTTGGAGCATGTCTCTGTGTGTATATGTACTCACATTTTAGTCTCTTAGGTGTGTGAAAGGAAAATAAATCTTGGGGCCCCTAAATCACTAAGCTAAAGGGAAAAGCCAAGCTGGGAACTGCTTAGAAACAACCTGCCTGTCACTG
>NW_022442798.1:2238-4184 GCF_009761245.1 Sapajus apella
ATTAGCTGGGCATGGTGGCGCGTGCCTGTAATCCCAGCTACTCAGGAGGCTGAGGCAGGAGAATTGCCTGAACCCAGGAGGCGGAGGTTGCGGTAAGCCGAGATCGCGCCATTGCACTCCAGCCTGGGGTAACATGAGTGAAACTCCGTCTCAAAAAAAAAAAAAAAAAAAACTCACAGAATGCAAGGATTCCTCTCTCTCACCTATCTGTGACCCAGAAGCTCCTTCCAGCTTCAAGTCTCCTTCCTGGCTTTGCTTCAGGTTGTCCTGCCTTTCCGGACACAACCATTGTACTTCTTACATACATTGGCTGATGTCTCACATCTCCCTAAAATGTGTAAAACGAAGCTGTGTCCCGATCACCCTGGGCACATGTCATCAGGACTTCCTGAGGCTGTCTCAGGAGCGTGCATCCTCAAACTTGGCACAATAAACTTTCTAAATTAACTGAGACTTGTCTCAAATTTTCAGGGTTACAAATAATACCAGCAAATCAGGAGACCCGCTGAAGGGAAAAAGAAGGTAGTCTAACTTCATTATGACTACAAAAATGAACCTGGTATATCCATACAACGATATTACTTAGCAAATAAAAGGAAAAGAATTACTGACACAAAAAACACCATGGATGAATCTCAAAATAATCATGTTGAATAAAAAAAATCCAGAAAAAAAGAATACCTACAGTATGATTCTATTTATACAATATATAAGATAGAAAATGAAAACTAATCTACAGTTACAACAAGCTTATCAGTGGTTGCCTGTGGATCAGAGGCAGGAGGGAGACAGTACTGAAGGGTACAAGGAAACTGTTGGGATGACAAGTACGTCTATTATCTCTAGTGGTGACAGCTCTATGGCTGACACCTGTGCGAAATGATCTAACTTTTCACTTTTAATATGTGCAGCTTGGGTGTCACTTGACTCCTCAATAAAGCTGTTTAAAACTTTTTGATAAAAATAAGTTCACATTAGGCCAGGCGCAGTGGCTCACGCTTGTAATCCCAGCACTTTGGGAGGCCGAGGCGGGTGGATCACGAGGTCAAGAAATCGAGACCATCCTGGTCAACACGGTGAAACCCCGTCTCTACTAAAAATACAAAAAATTAGCTGGGCATGGTGGCGCGTGCCTGTAATCCCAGCTACTCAGGAGGCTGAGGCAGGAGAATTGCTTGAACCCAGGAGGTGGAGGTTGCGGTGAGCTGAGATCGCGCCATTGCACTCCAGCCTGGGTAACAAGAGCGAAACTCCGTCTCCAAAAAAAAAAAAAGTTCACATTGACCACCAATCAGGTTTAACTGAAACCTTAAAAAATGAAGATTATTTTCACTTTCAGAAGGATATCTGATCGCAGTTACATATCATGCTTTGTGGACAAGCAATTTCAGAATAAATACAGATGTCAAATACTTAAATGTCTGTATTTCTTCCCATTCATTCTTTTCATGATTTAAAAGGAGCTAAAGCATTTTACAAAAAAATTCCATCACTTCAAGTTTCTAAGAGAGACTCTGAAATTCAACAAACATTTAACTTTTTGGAAAAGACGGGACCTTAAACACCATCCTGTCCAACTTTCTCAATTTAAGGAAGTAAACTTAGCCCCTCCCCTTATAGGGAGTTAATCCAGTCTCAAGGCTTTGAAGTCAGGTCTATGTTGCTGACACCTACCTTTGTCATTTGAATCTTGACCTCCCCAATGAACTGCAGACATTTATTCCACTGCCCACTAAACCACCTCACTTGACTATCTAATAAGTACCTAAAACCAACTGTGGCCAAAAGGTATCTTCTGATTCCCCTCACCAGCAACTTCTCCTCCAATTTTCCCCATCTTAGTAATTGAACCCTCACACATTCAGTTGCTCAACTAAAACCTAGAAGTCAACTCTTGACTACTTGTCTCCTGCCTTCCACATAGAATCCACACTTAAGTCCTTAGC
>NW_022442799.1:0-4184 GCF_009761245.1 Sapajus apella
TTCACCTTAGGAAGTTTCATCTATGTTTAGATTCAGCGAGTTAGAAAGACATTTCTTCTAAAAGCTGCGTTTGGATATTCAAGAGTGAAAGAGACTATAGTCTGAAATGACAAATATCTTGCTCTAAAACAAAACGCAGCTATCTAGCTTAGTGGTTGTTAAGCTGTAGAATCAACTCACAGAGTTAAACTGATGTGTGTGTGCAGCAGTTCAGATACCCTCTCTTTGCAGAATCTGGAAAAAGATATTTCCAGCCATACACAGGCCTATAAAAACTAGCAGTAAGAATGCGTTTAAAACCCAAGAGAAACGTCTAGTTCAAAAACCTCTGCTTTGTGTTCGTTCACCTTAGGAAGTTGCATCTATATTTAGATTCAGTGAGTTATAAACACGTTTCTTCTAATAGCTGCGTTTGGACATTCCAGAGTGACTGAGGCTATAGGCTGTAATGAGAAATATCTTGCTCTAAAACTAAAATGCAGGAATCTAGCAGAGTGGTTGTTAAGCTGTAGAATAAACTCACAGAGTTAAACTGATGTGTGTTTGCAGCAGTTCAGAAATCCTTTCTTGGGAGAATCTGGAAACAGGGTTTTCCAGCCTTATACAGGCATAAAGGAACTATCAGTAAGACTGCCTTTAAAACACAGGAGGAACGTCTAGTTCAAACACCTCTGCTTTTTGTTCGTTCACCTTAGGATGTTGCATCTATGTTTCGATTCAGGGAGGTAGAATCCTGTTTCTTCTAAAAGCGTGTTTGAATATTCCAGTGTAAATGAAACTGTAGGCTGTAATGAGAAATATCTTGCTCTAAAACAAAAACGCAGCTATCTAGCAGAATGGTTTTCAAGCTGTACAACCATCTTACAGAGTTAAACTGATGTGTGTTTGCAGCAGTTCATCAAACATTTCTTTGGAGAATCTGGAAGCAGATATTTCCAGCCATATTCAGGCATGTGAGAAATAGCTGTTAGACTGCGTTTAAAACACAGGAGAAACGTCTAGTTCAAACACCTCTGCCTTATTAGTTCACCTTAGGTAGTTGCAGCTACGTTTAGATTCAGCGAGTTAGAAACACGTTTCTTCTAATGGCTGTGTTTTGATATTCCAGAGTGAATGAGACGGTAGGCTGTAATAAGAAATATCTTGCTCTAATATAAAAACGCAGCTACCTAGCAGAATGGTTGTCAGGCTGTACAATCAACTTACAGAGTTAATCTGATGTGTGTGTGCAGCAATTCAGAAATCTTTTCTTTGGAGAATCTGGAAACAGATATTTCCAGCCATATACATGCATATAGGAACTAGAAGTAAGACTCTGTTTAAAACACAGGGGAAAGGACTAGTTCAAACTACTCTCCAACGTGTTCTCTCACCTTAGGAAGTTGCATCTATGTTTAGATTCAGCTAGTTAGAAACACGTTTCTTCTAAAAGACGCATTTGGATATCCCAGAGTGAATGAGACTATAGGTTGTAAGGAGAAATATATTGATCAAAAACAAAGAAGCAGCTATCTGGCCGAATGGTTGTCAAGCTGTAGAATCAACTGACAGAGTTAAACTGATGTGTGTGTGGGAGGAGATCCAAGATGGCCGTTAAGGAACAGCTCAGGATTGCAGCTCCCAGTGAAAGCACAGAGGGTGAGTGGACGCCGCGTTTTTATTGCCCACAGACTAGGAAATTCCCGGGCAGAGGTGCTCCACGCTCGCCAGCGCGGCTGTTGCGGCCAGCGCGGCTGTGCCGGCCAGCGCCGGCCAGCGCCGCTACTTTGCCCCGCGCAGCTGCTTTGTCGGCGCCCCAGAGCCGCGGTTCTCCGTACAAAATACACCGGTCCCGGTGCCCTTTTGGCTGGCGATTGGAGCCACGGGAAGTCGGCCATACGCTGGTTCAAAAAGGGGACTGAGCAGAGAACCAGGACAGTAGATTCCAGGGCAAAAAAAAAAAGAAAAAAAAGCGCCACAAACCTCAGTGCCGCTGTTTAAGCCAGCGCAGTGAGTGGCCGCAGGGGAAAACAAACAGACCCCGGTGCCTCTTCAAAAGGCGACTGGAACACCAACTTAAAAAAGGCTCTGAGGCAGGGAGCCAGGCGATCAGGCTCGGCTGGTCCCAACCTACAAAAGAACAGCAACCAGAAACTCTGGATTGAGAGTTTCACAGCAAGCGCAGCTGAACCCGGGACGGTTCAGCTCTGTGGGGGAGGGTCGTCCGCCATTACCAGGGAGCCCGCCGTTGCCAAGGCAACCCGCCATTGCTGAGGCAGCCCGCCGTTGCCAAGGCAACCCGCCACAGCAGAGACTCCACCCCAACAGAGGTGGGCCACCATCCCCAAAGCAGTTCTAACTACACCCATATAAACAGGACTGCAGGGAAGTTCACTCGGCAGCGGGGTGGAGCCCACAGCAGCTCAGCAAAGCTGCTATAGGCCAACAGTGACTAGGCTGCCTCCTTGCTGGGCTGGGCAGGTCTGAAGGAAAAAAAAAAAAAAAAGAAGGCGGCAGGCTAACGGAAACTCATAAATAAAGCCCTAAATCACTGGGACAGAGCACCTGGGAACAAAAAGCAGTTTATGAGTTCTGCTGCAGCAGACCTAAAAGTACCTGCCCAGCAGCTCTGAATGAACAACAACAGAGCTCACAGCTCACCATTTGAGCTCCTATAAAGAAAAGACCGTCTCCTCAAGCAGCTCCCTGACCCCTATATATCCAAAAAGACACCTCATAGAGGAGAGATCAGATTGACACTAGGCGGGTATCCTTCTGGGACAAAGATAGAAGAAGAAGAAAACTGGTAACAACCCTTGCTGTTCAACAGCTGCCGCAGGTGAACTCCAGGCTAGCAGGGCCTGGAGTGAACCTCAGCAGACCTACAGCAGAGGGGCCAGACTGTCAGAAGGAAAACCAAGAAACAGAAATAACCTCATCATCAACAAACAGAACGTCAATCTGAAAGATTTGAGACCCAATCTGAAAGCCAGCAACTACAAAGTCGACAGGTGGATAAATCCTTAAGGATGGGAAGAAACCGGCGCAAAAAGGATGAAAACACCCGAAACCAGAACACCTCTCCTCCTAAAAGGGATCACAACTCCTCGCCAGCAAGGGAACAAGGTTGGATGGAGAATGAGTGTGATGAAATGACAGAATCAGAATTCAGAAGGTGGGTAGTAAGAAACTTCTGTGAACTTAAAGAACATGTTCTAACCAAATGCAAAGAAACTAAGAACCTTGAAAAAAGATTTGACGAAATGCTAACAAGAATGGACAAAATAGAAAGGAATGTAAGTGAATTGATGGAGCTGAAAACTGCAACACGAGAACTTCGTGAAGCATGCACAAGTATCAACAGCCGACTTGACCAAGCAGAAGAAAGGATATCAGAGGTTGAAGATCAACTCAATGAAATAAAACGGGAAGGCAAGACTGGAGAAAAAAGGGTAAAAAGGAACGAACAAAGTCTCCAAGAAATGTGGGACTATGTGAAAAGACCTAATCTACGTTTGATAGGCGTACCCGAATGCGACGAAGAGAATGAATCCAAGCTGGAAAATACTCTTCAGGATATTATCCAGGAAAACTTCCCCAACCTAGCAAGGCAGGCAAACATTCAAGTCCAGGAAATACAGAGAACACCACAAAGATATTCGTCAAGAAGAGCAACCCCAAGGCACATAATCGTCAGATTCACCAGGGTCGAAATGAAGGAGAAAATACTAAGGGCAGCCAGAGAGAAAGGTCGTGTTACCCACAAAGGGAAGCCCATCAGACTCACAGCAGATCTCTCAGCAGAAACCCTACAGCCAGAAGAGAATGGGGGCCAATATTCAACATCCTTAAAAAAAAGAACTTTCAACCCAGAATCTCCTATCCAGCCAAACTAAGCTTCATAAGTGAAGGAAAAATAAAATCCTTTGGGAACATGCAAGTACTCAGAGATTTCGTCACCACCAGGCCAGCTCTACAAGAGCTCCTGAAAGAGGCTCTACACATATAAAGGAACAACAAGTACCAGCTCAACTAAAGGGCAAAACAGCCAGCTAGCACCAAAATGGCAGTATCAAATTCACACATAACAATATTAACCCTAAATGTAAATGGACGAAATGCCCCAATCAAAAGACACAGACTGGCAAATTGGATCAGAAGACAAAACCCATCGGTGTGCTGTATCCAGGAAACCCATCTCACAT
>NW_022442800.1:0-4184 GCF_009761245.1 Sapajus apella
TACTCTAAAATTGACCACATAATTGGGAGTAAATCACTCCTCAGCAAGTGCAAAAGAATGGAAATCATAACAAACAGTCTCTCAGACCACAGTGCAATCAAGTTAGAAATCAGAATTCAAAAACTAACCCAGAACCACACAGCTTCATGGAAACTGAACAACTTGCTCTTGAATGTTGACTGGATAAACAATGAAATGAAGACAGAAATAAAGACGTTCTTCAAAACCACCGAGAATGAAGACACAACATACCAGAATCTCTGGGACGCATTTAAAGCAGTCTCTAGAGGAAAATATATAGCAATGAGTGCTCACATGGGAAGGAGGGAGAGATCGAAAAATGACACCCTATTGTCAAAACTGAAAGAGCTAGAGGAGCAAGATCAAAAAAACTCAAAGTCTAGCAGAAGACAAGAAATAGCTAAGATCAGAGCAGAACTGAAGGAGATAGAGACACAAAAAACCCTTCAAAAAATCAATAAATCCAGGAGCTGGTTTTTTGAAAAGATCAACAAAATAGAACACTAGCCAGATTAATAAAAAAGAAAAGAGAGAATAACCAAATTGATGCAATAAAAAACGATAAAGGGGATATCACCACAGATTCCACAGAAATTCAAACCATCATCAGAGATTATTACAAACAACTCTATGCACATAAACTACTAAACCTGGAAGAAATGGATAAATTCCTGGACACTTGCCTCCTCCCAAGCCTAAACCAGGAATAAGCCAAAACCCTGAACAGACCCATAACAAGGTCTGAAGTTGAGGCAGCAATTAACAGCTTACCACCCAAAAAAAGCCCAGGTCCAGACGGGTTCACAGCCAGATTCTACCAGACATACAAAGAGGAGCTGGTACCATTCCTTCTGAAACTATTCCAAACAATACAAAAAGTGGGAATTCTTCCCAAATCATTTTATGAGACCAACATCATCCTTATTCCAAAACCCGGCAGACACTCAACAAGAAAAGAAAACTTCAGGCCAATATCCATGATGAAAATAGATGCAAAAATCTTCAATAAAATACTGATAAGCCGATTGCAACAGCACATCAAAAAACTTATCCTCCATGATCAAGTGGGCTTCATCCCAGGGATGCAAGGCTGGTTCAACATACGCAAGTCTATAAACGTAATTCACCACATAAACAGAACCAAAGACAAAAACCACATGATTATCTCAATTGATGCAGAGAAGGCCTTTGACAAAATTCAACAGCTCTTTATGGTAAAAACCCTCAAAAAGCTAGGTTTTGACGGAACATATCTCAAAATAATAAAAGCTATTTATGACAAACCTTCAGCCAATATCATACTGAATGGGCAAAAACTGGAAGCATTCCCTTTGAAATCTGGAACTAGACAAGGATGCCCTCTTTCACCACTCCTATTCAATGTAGTACTGGAAGTTCTAGCCAGAGCAATCAGGCAAGAAAAAGAAATAAAGGGTATTCAAATAGGAAAGGAGGAAGTCAAATTGTCTCTATTTGCAGATGACATGATTGCATATCTAGAAGACCCCATCGTCTCAGCCCAAAATCTCATGAAACTGATAAGCAACTTCAGCAAAGTCTCAGTATACAAGATCAATGTGCAAAAATCACATGCATTCCTATACACCAATAACAGACTTAAAGAGAGCCAAATCAAGAACAAACTTCCATTCACAATTGCCACAAAGAGAATAAAATACCTAGGAATATAACTAACAAGGAATGTAAAGGACCTCTTCAAGGAGAACTACAAGCCACTGCTCAACGAAATAAGAGAGGACACAAATAGATGGAGAAACATTCCATGTTCATGGTTAGGAAGAATCAATATCGTGAAAATGGTCATACTGCCCAAAGTAATTTACAGATTCAACACTATCCCCATCAAGCTACCAATGACCTTCTTCACAGAATTGGAAAAAACCACCTTAAACTTCATATGGAACCAAAAGAGAGCTCTCATAGCCAAGTCAATTCTAAGCAAAAAGAGCAAAGTGGGAGGTATCACACTACCGGACTTCAAACTATACTACAAGGCTACAGTAATCAAAACAGAATGGTACTGGTATCAAAACAGAGATATAGACCAATGGAACAGAACAGAGGTCTCGGAGGCAACACAACATTTCTACAACCATCTGATCTTTGACAAACCAGTCAAAAACAAGCAATGGGGAAAGGATTCCCTGTGTAATAAATGGTGTTGGGAAAACTGGCTAGCCATGTGCAGAAAGCACAAACTGGACCCCTTCCTGACACCATACACTAAAATTAACTCCAGATGATTTAAAGACTTAAACATAAGACCTAACACCATAAAAACCCTAGAAGAAAATCTAGGCAAAACCATTCAGGACATAGGCGTAGGCAAGGACTTCATGACCAAAACACCAAAAGCATTGACAACAAAAGTCAAAATAGACAAATGGGACCTAACCAAACTCCACAGCTTCTGCATGGCAAAAGAAACAGTCATTAGAGTGAATCGGCAACCAACAGATTGGGAAAAATTTTTTGCAGTTTACCCATCTGACAAAGGGCTGATATCCAGAATTTACAAAGAACTAAAACAGATTTACAAGAATAAAACAAACAAGCCCATTCAAAAGTGGGCAAAGGATATGAACAGATACTTTGCAAAAGAAGGCATACATGAGGCCAACAAACATATGAAAAAATGCTCATCATCACTGGTCATTAGAGAAATGCAAATCAAATCAACATTGTGATACCATCTCATGCCAGTTAGAATGGCGATCATTAAAAAATCTGGAGACAACAGATGCTGAAGAGGATGTGAAGAAATAGGAACACTTTTACACTGTTGGTGGGAGTGTAAATTAGTTTAACCATTGTGGAAGACAGTGTGGCGATTCCTCAAGGACATAGAAATAGAAATTCCATTTGACCCAGCAATCCCACTACTGGGTATATATCCAGAGGATTATAAATCGTTCTACTATAAGGACACGTGCACACGAATGTTCACTGCAGCACTGTTTACAATAGCAAAGGCCTGGAACCAACCCAAATGCCCATCGATGACTGGATGGGGAAAATGTGGTACATATACACCATGGAATATTATGCAGCCATCAAAAATGATGAGTTTGTGTCCTTTGTAGGGACATGGATGATCCTGGAAACTATCATTCTCAGCAAACTGACAGAAGAGCAGAAGATCAAACACCACATATTCTCACTCATAGGCGGATGTTGAACAATGAGAACACATGGACACAGGGAGGGGAGCACTACACACAGGGGTCAGTTGGGGGGAAACAGGGGAGGGGTGGTGGGGGGTGGTGAGTTGGGGAGAGATAGCAAGGGGAGAGCTGCCAGATGTAGGTGATGGGGAGGAAGGCAGCAAATCACCCTGCCATGTGTGTACCTATGCAACAATCTTGTGTGTTCTTCACATGTACCCCAAAACCTAAAATGCAATAAAATAAATAAATGGGAAAAATAAGAAATATTTTCCCACATTTTTATAGTTGCTTTACATTTAGCATTTAAATTTACATTCAACTTTAATATTATTTTCCCTTAATGTATAAGACTTAGGTACTTACATCCAGGGTCTATTTTCTTTTTCCTATGAATGTCCAATTGCTCCAGCACCATTTTTGAAAAGCCTATCTTTCCCTTATTAAACTGCATTTGCACTTTTGTCAAAAACCAGTTTGGCAAATATGTGTGTGTCTAAGTTCTCTACACTGCTCAATTAATCTGTGTGTTTGTCCTAACAAAACCACATAGTCTTGATTGCTACAGCTATACAAGCAGTAAAATTGGGTATTTAATCTCACTTCTCCCACTTTATTCTTTTTCAAAATTATCTTAAGCTATTCTTGTCCTTTGCTTTTTTGTATAAATTTTAGAATAATTTTGTCTGTCTTCAGAAAAATCTTCCTAGGATTTTGGCAGGATTTGGAGAGAATTGACATCTTTTTTTGAGTATTTCAATCTATGAATTGGTCACATCTCTTCATTTATTAAGGATTCCTTTGATTTCTTTAAGCACTGTTTTGTTTCTCTTTTTTAAAAATATTTTATTTACTTATCTCTTCTTCCTCCTCCTCCTCCTCTTCTTCTCCTTCTTCTTCTTCCTCTTCCTCCTCTTCTTCTTCTTCCTCCTCTTCTTCTTCTTCTTCTTCTTCTTCTTCTTCTTCTTCTTCTTCTTC
>NW_022442801.1:0-4182 GCF_009761245.1 Sapajus apella
AGACATTGCCTATACTACTTTCTTCTACACCTGCAGTTTACTGTATCCATATTCATGTTGCCTTTTCCTTTCTTTGCTGTATTGTTAATCCCTCCCTGATATTATTGCATCACTATTTCTCTTTTATCTCAATATTCAATCTTTGTCTCTACTATCTCTTTTCCCCAACTCTTTGTCCCCACCTTACCTCCAGCTATTGTTGTGTTTCTCTCCTGTTCCTAAAAGTAGTCTCCCCTATTCTGTTCACTTTCTTTTTTTTTTTTGAGGGGGAGTCTCACTCTGTCGCTCTGTCACCCAGCCTGGAATGCAGTGGTGCAATCTCGGCTTACTGCAACCTCCGCCTCCTGGGTTCAAGTGATTCTCCTGCCTCAGACTCCTGAGTAGCTGGGATTACAGGTGCGCCACCATCATGCCCAGCTAATTTTTGTGTTTTAGTAGAGATGGGGTTTCACCATGTTGGCCAGGATGGTCTCTATCTCTTGACCTTGTGATCCACCCAACTCAGCCTCTGTTTACTTTCTTACAGCCAATTTTTTCCTTAAATACTATAATTGTATTTTACCACTTCACTGAAATTGCTCTGTTTAGTGATATGATTTTCAAACCCAGATGACACTTTTTAGTCTTTAGCTTATTTACCTCTCTCCTGCTTTAAACTGTGATGCTGTCCACTCTTGGTTTTGCTCTAACCTATTGTTCCTTCTTAGCCTTCTTCATTGCCTCCTTTTCTTCTACTCAATCCCTAAATGTTGGTGTTCTTGGCCCAAGGATTCTGTTCTTTGCTGCCTTGCCTTGCCTTTCCCTCTTTCCCTCTTCCTTTCTTTCTCTCTCCTTTCTGTCTCAATTACAGTAGCCTTTTAACTAATCTGCATGTCTCAAGGCTTATCACCTCTCTTAATTTGTTTACCACACTGCCAGAAGAGTGATTTTCCTAAGTTGTAAGACTACTTATGCCCTCTCCCTTTAATGCCCTTCATTACCCTGTTGCCTGATGCCTGGCAGATGCTTGATTCCATCTTCCTTCCTCACCTTATTGTTTTTGCTCAAGTGATTTTCTTTTCTTCCAAGGACATTTCTTTCAAAATAGACAAATATAGCCAATAATCTGAACAAATATAACCAAGATTCTCCTAAGTTATCTTTAGGATTTAGCTCATAGTTCATTTCTTCTGTTAAGTCTTTCCTGTTCCCAAGGCAATATTAATCACTCTTGCTCATGGGCTACTCTGACATTTTATTATCCTGCTAACATTACATTTATTATTTTTTACATTGTTTATAGGGCAAATCTCATTCTATAAAATAGAATGCACTTTCCCCGCATTTATTATTTAATTTCTATTCTATTTCCTCATCTGGATTGTGAGCTTTTTGTGGGTAGGGGTTATGCCTTTTTCACTTATTCTTTTTCTTTTTTTTTTAATAGACAGGATCTCACTCTGTTGCGCAGGCTGGAGTGCAGTGGCACCAGCAAAGCTCACTTCAGCTTCCAAACTCTTGGGCTCAGGCAATCCTCTTGCCTCAGCCTCCCCAAGCCAGCATGCCCAGCTAATTTTTAAAATTTTTTGTAGAGATGGAGTCTCAATATGTTGTCCAGGCTGTTTTTTTTTTTTTTTTTTTCTTTTTTGAGACAGACTCTTTTTCTCACCCAAGCTAGAGTACAGTGGTGCTGTTATAGCTCACTGCAATCTCAAACTCCTGGGTCTAAATGATCCTCTCATGTCAGCATCCCAAGTAGGTAGGACTATAGACACAAGCCACTGTACCTGGCGAATGAAAAAATATATATATATATTTTTTGCAAAGCCAATGTCTTGCTGTATTTGCCCATGCTGGTCTCAAGCTTCTGGCCTCAAGTGATCCTCCCACCTCAGCCTCCCAAAATGCTAGGATTATAGGTGTGAGCGCCTGGCCCTTTCTCACCTTTTTAACTTCAGCACCTAACAACTAAGCCTGCCAAATTTATTGAGTTTGTACTGTGTTTCCAGCATTGGCAGTACACAAAACAAGATAGACAAAGTCCCTGCTCTTATGGAACTTACATTCCAATGAGGGCAAACAGACAACAAACACTTTTTTTTTTTTTTTGACATGGAGTTTTGCTCTTGTTGCCCAGGCTGGAGTGCAATGGCACGATCTCTGCAACTTCCACCTCCCAGTTACAAGCGATTCTCCCATCTTAGCCTCCCAAGTAGCTCGGATTACAGGCATGCGCTGCCATGCACGGCTATTATTATTATTTTTTGGTATTGAGTAGAAACTGGGTTTCGCCATGTTAGACAGCCTGGTTGTGAACTCCTGACCTCAGGTGATCCACCTGCCTTGGCCTCCCAAAGTGCTGGTATTACAGGTGTGAGACATTGTGCCCGACAACAAACAGCTTTTTAAAAATCAGTTAATGGCTGAGCATGTTGGCTTATATCTGTAAATCCAGCACTTTGGGAGGCCAAGGCAGGCAGATCACTTGAGATCTGGAGTTCGAGACCAGCTTGGCCAACATGTTGAAACCCTGTCTCTACTAAAAATACCAAAAATTAGCTGAATGTGGTGGCACGTGCCTGTAGTCCCAGCTACTCAGGAGGCTGAGGCAGAAGAATCGCTTGAACCTGGGAGGTGGAAGTTGCAGGGAGCCGAGGTCACGTCACTGCACTGCAGCCTGGGCGACGGAGCAAGACTTCATCTCAAAAAATATGTATATATATCAGTTAGTGGCTGGGTACAGTAATCTCAGCACTTTGGAAGGCCAAGGCGGGCAGATCACTTGAGTCCAGGAGTTCGAGACCAGCCTAGCCAACATGGTGAAACGCCGTCTCTACTAAAAACACAAAATTAGCTGGGCATGGTGGCGGGCTCCTGTAATCCCAGCTACTTGGGAGGCTGAGGCAGAAAGAATTGCTTGAACCTGGGAGGTGGAGTTTTCAGTGAGCTGAGATTGCACCACTGCACTCCAGACTGTAAGAGCGAGACTCCATCTCAAAAATAAAATAAAATAGAAATTAGTTAATAAATACTATACGGAAAAATAGAGGATGTGATAGACAGTATGAATGGATAGCTACTTTAGATTGGGAGAATACTTCTTGAGGATATAGCATTTAAGATCTAGGAGTATATGAAGATCAGCAGATCAAATATTATAGTACAAAGCACCTAAGGAGGAATGAGCTTGCTATGTTGGAGGAACAGAAATCAGACCAGTGTTGTTTGCATATGGTGAATGAGGGAATGACAAGAGATAAGAAAGGCAGAGGCCAGATGACAGTGAGATATGGAAGCTAGGGTAAGGTGTTCCCTTTGGAGTTTTTTGTTTTTTTGAGATGGGGTTTTACTCTGTCACCCAGGTTGGAGTGCAGGGTTGCAATCTTGGCTCACTGCATATTCCACCTCCTGGGCTAAGGGATTCTCCCACCCCAGCCTGTCAAGTAGATAGGACCACAGGTACGTGCCTCTACGCCCTGTTAATTTTTTGTATTTTTGGTAGAGAAGAGATTTCACCATATTGCCAGTCTGGTCTTGAACTCCTGAGCTGAGGCAACACCTGCCTTGGCCTCCCAAAGTGCTGGGATTACAGGTGTGAGTCACTGTACCCAGCCTCCTTTGGAGTTTTTAAGTACGATTATGATATGAGTTGATTTGTGACTAGAAAGAATGTTAAGTTGCTGTGTTAGAAATGGATTGTAGGCCAGGTGCAGTGGCTCAGGCCTGTAATCCCAGTACTTTGGGAGGCCCAGGCGGGTGGATCACCTGAGGTCAGGAGTTCGAGACCAGCCTGACCAACGTGGAGAAACCCCATCTCTACTAAAAATGCAAAATTAGCAGGCATGGTGGCACATGCCTGTAATCCCAGCTACCCGGGAGGCTGATGTGGGAGAATCGCTTAAACCCGAGAGGTTGTGGTGAGCCGAGATCGCGCCATTGCACCCAGCCTCGGCAACAAGAGCAAAATTCCATTTCAAAAAAACAGAAATGGATTGTAGAGGGTTGAAGACTTAAAACAAGGAGACCGGCCGGGCGCGGTGGCTCACGCCTGTAATCCCAGCACTTTGGGAGGCCGAGGCGGGTGGATCACGAGGTCAAGAGATCGAGACCATCCTGGTCAACATGGTGAAACCCTGTCTCTACTAAAAATACAAAAATTAGCTGGGACTACAGGCGTGCGCCACCATGCCCAGCTAATTTTTG
>NW_022442802.1:0-4181 GCF_009761245.1 Sapajus apella
CCACAGGAGAAACGTCTCTATTAAACTGCTCTGCTGTGTGTTCGTACACCTTCGGAAGTTGCATCTATGGTTAGATTCAGTGAGTTGGAAACACTTTTCTCCAAAAAGCGGCGTTTGGATATTCCTGAGTGAATGGGAGTATAGGGTGCAATGAGAAATGTCGGGCTCTATAACAACAATGGACCTATGTAGCAGAATGATTGTCAAGGTGTATATTCAACTTAGAGAGTTAAACAGATATGTCAATGTAGCAGTTCAGAAAAGCTTTCTTTGGAGAATCTGGAAAGAGATATTTCCAGCCACATACAGGCTCCTAAGAAATAGCGGTAAGATCGCGTCTAAACCACAGGAGAATCGTATCTTTCAAACTGCTCTGTTATGTGTTCGTTCACCTTCGGAAGTTGCATGTATGTTTAGATTCAGCGAGTTAGAAACAGGTTTCTTCTAAAAGTTGCGTTTGGATATTCCTGCGTTATTGGGAGTATAAGGTGTAATGAGAAATATCTGGCTCTAAAAAAAAACGGAGCTATGTAGAAGAATGATTGTGAAGGTGTGTATTCAACGTACAGAGTTAGACAGATGTGTGAATGTAGCAGTTCAGAAACCCTTTCCTTGGACAATCTGGAAAGAGATATTTACAGCCATATACAGGCTCATAAGAATTAGCTTTAAGATCGCGCCTAACCCGCAGGAGAAACGTCTCTTTCAAAGTGCTCTGCTCTGTGTTTGTTGACCTTAGGAAGTCGCATCTGTGTTTAGATTCAGCGAGTTAGAAACACGTTCCTTCTAAAAGCTGCGTTTGGATATTACTGGGTTATTGGGAGTATAGGGTGTAATGAGAAATATCGGGCTCTAAAACAACAACGGAGCTATGTAGAAGAATGATTGTCAAGCTGTATATTAAACTTACATAGTTAAACAATTGTGTGAATGTAGCAGTTGCATAACCCTTTCTTTGGAGAATCTGGAAAGAGATATTTCCAGCCATATACAGACTCTTAAAAATTAGCTTTAAGATCACATCTAAATCACAGGAGAAACGTCTCTTTCAAACTGCTCCGCTGTGTGTTCGTTCACCGTCGCAACTTGCATCTTTCTTTAGATTCAGCGAGTTAGAAACACGCTTCTCCAAATAGTGGCGTTTGGAAATTCCTGAGTGAAAGGGAGTATAGGGCGTAATGAGAAATATCGGGCCCTAAAACAAAAATGGCGTCATGTAGCAGAATGATTGTCAAGGTGTATATTCAACTTAGAGAGTTAAACAGTAGCAGTTCACAAAACCTTTCTTTGGAGAATCTGGAAAGAGATATTTCCAGCCATATACAGGCTCCTAACATTTGGCGGTAAGATGGCGTCTAAACCACAGGAGAATCTTCTCTTTCAAATTGCTTTCTTATGTGATCGTTCACCTTCGGAAGTTGCATCTATGTTTAGATTCAGCGAGTTAGAAACACGTTTCTCCAAAAAGCGGCGTTTGGATATTCCTGAGTGTATAGGAGTATAGGGTGTAATGAGAAATATCGGGATCAAAAACAACAACGGAACTATGTAGCAGAATGATTGTCAAGGGGTATATTATACTTACAGAGTTAAACAATTGTGTGAATGTAGCAGTTCACTAACCCTTTCTTTGGACAATCTGGAGAGAGATATTTCCAGCCATATACAGGCTCCTAAGAATTAGCTTCTAAAACAAAAACGGAGCTATGTAGCAGAATGATTGTCAAGGTGTATGTTCAACTTTCAGAGCTAAACAGATGTGTGAATGTAGCGGTTCAGAAACACTTTCTTTGGAGAATCTGGAAGGAGATATTTCCAGCCATAAACAGGCTCATAAGAATTAGCGGTAAGATCGCGTCTAAACCACTGGAGAAACGTCTCTTTCAAACTGCTCTGCTTTCTGTTCGTTGACCTTAGGAAGTTGCATCTATGTTTCGATTCAGCGAGTTAGAAACACGTTTCTTCGGAAAGCTGCATTTGGATATTCCTGAGTGAATGGGAATAATGGGTGTAATGGGAAATACCTGGCTCTAAAACAAATGCGGAGCTACGTAGCAGAATGAATGTCAAGGTTTATGTTAAAATTACAGAGTACGCCGGGCGCGGTGGCTCACGCCTGTAATCCCAGCACTTTGGAAGGCCGAGGCAGGTGGATCAAGAGGTCAAGAGATCGAGACCATCCTGGTTAACACGGTGAAACCCCGTCTCTACTAAAAATACAAAAAATTAGCTGGGCATGGTGGCACGTGCCTGTAATCCCAGCTACTCAGGAGGCTGAGGCAGGAGAATTGACTGAACCTGGGAGGCGGAGGTTGCGGTGAGCCGAGATCGCGCCATTGCACTCCAGCCTGGGTAACAAGAGCGAAACTCCGTCTCAAAAAAAAAAAAATATTACAGAGTAAAACAATTGTGTGAATTTAGCAGTTCACTAACCCTTTCTTTGGAGAATATGGAAAGAGATATTTCCATCCATATACACGCTCCTAAAAATTAGCTTTAAGATCGCATCTAAATCACAGCAGAAACGTCTCCTTCAAAGTACTCTGCTGTGTGTTCTTTCACCTTAGGAAGATGCATCTATGTTTAGTTTCAGCGAGTTAGAAACACGTTTCTCCAAATAGCGGCGTTTGGATATTCCTGAGTGAATGTTAGTATAGGGTTTCATGAGAAATATCTGGCTCTAAAACAAAAACGGAGCTATGAAGCAGAATGATTGTCAAGGTGTATGTTCAACTTCCAGAGTTAAACAGATGTGTGAATGCAGCGGTTCAGAAAAACTTTCTTTGGAGAATCTGGAAAGAGATATTTCCAGCCATAAACAGGCTCATAAGAATTAGCGGTATGATCGCGTCTGAGCCACTGGAGAAACGTCTCTTTCAAACTGCTGTGCTCTGTGTTCCTACACCTTAGAAAGTTGCATCTATGTTGAGATTCAGCGAGGTAGAAACACTTTTCTTCTAAAAGCTGCGTGTCGATATTCTTGAGTGAATGGGAGTATACAGTGTAATGAGAAATATCTGTCTCTAAAACAACAACGGAGCTATGTAGCAGAATGATTGTCAAGGTGTATATTAAACTTACAGAATTAAACAACTGTGTGAATGTAGCAGTTGAATAACTCCTTCTTTGGAGAATCTGGAAAGAGATATTTCCAGCAATATACAGACTCTTAAGAATTAGCTATAAGATCGCGTCTAATTCACATTAGAAACGTCTCTTTCAAACTGCTCTGCTGTGTGTTCGTTCACCTTCGCAGGTAGCATCTATGTTTAGATTCAGCGAGTTAGAAACACGTTTCTTCTAAAATCTGCGTTTGTATATTCCTGAGTGAATGGGAGTATAGGGTGTAACAAGAAATATATGGCTCTAAAACAAAAACGGAGCTATGTAGCAGAATGATTGTCAAGGTGTATATTCAACTTAGAGAGTTAAACAGATATGTGAATGTAGCAGATCAGAAAACCTGTCATTGGAGAACCTGGAAAGAGATATTTCCAGCGATATACTGGCTCCTAAGAATTAGCGGTGAGATCGCGTATAAACCACAGGAGAAACGTCACTTTCAAACAGCTCTGCTGTGTTTGGTTCACATTAGGAAGTTGCATCTATTTTTAGATTCAGCGAGTTAGAAACAGGTTTCTTCTAAAAGCTGCGTTGGGATACTCCTGGGTTATTGGGAGTGTAGGGTGTAATGAGAAATATCTGGCTCTAAAACAAAAACGGAGCTATGTAGAAGAATGATTGTCAAGGTGTGTATTCAACTTACAGAGTTAGACAGATGTGTGAATGTAGCAGTTCAGAAACCCTTTCTTTGGAGAATCAAGAAAGAGATATTTCCAGCCATATACAGGCTCATAAGAATTAGCTTTAAGATCGTGTCTAAACCACAGGAGAAACGTCTGTTTCAAACTACTCTGCTCTGTTTTCGTTCACCTTAGGAAGTTGCATCTATGTTTAGATTCAGCGAGTTAGAAACACGTTTCTTCTAAAATCTGCGTTTGGATATTCGTGAGTGAATGGGAGTATAGGGTGTAATGAGAAATATCTGACTGCAAAACAAAAACTGAGCTATGTAGCTGAATGATTGTCAAGGTGTGAATTCAACTTACAGAGTTAGACAGATATTTGTATGTAGCCGTTCAGAAACCCTTTCTTTGGAGAATCTGGAAATCGATATTTGC
>NW_022442803.1:0-1744 GCF_009761245.1 Sapajus apella
GTGTGTTCGTTCACCTTAGGAAGATGCATCTATGACTAGATTCAGCGAGTTAGAAACAAGTTTCTTCTAAAAGTTTTATTTGGATATTACTGAGTGAATGGGAGTATAGGATGTAATGAGAAATATCTGGCTCTAAAACAAAAACGGGGCTATGAAGCACAATGATTGTCAGGGTGAGTATTCAGCTTAGAGAGATAGACAGATGTGTTAATGTAGCAGTTCAGAAAACCTTTCCTTGGAGAATCTGGAAAGAGATATCTGCAGCCATGTTCAGGCTCCTAAGAATTAACAGTAAGATCGCGTCTAAACCACAGGAGAAACCTATGTTTCAAACTTCTCTGCTGTGTCTTCGTTCAACTTAGGAAGTTCCATCTATGTTTAGATTCAGCGAGTTAGAAACACGTTTCTTCTAAAAGCTGCGTTTGGATATTCCTGAGTGAATGGGACTATAGGATGTAATGAAAAATATCTAGCTCTAAAACAAAAATGGAGCTATGTAGCAGAATGATTGTCAAGGTGTATATTCAACTTACAGGGTTAAACATATCTGTGAATGTAGTAGTTCAGAAACCCTTTCTTTGGAGAACCTGGAAAGAGATATTTCAAGCCACATACAGGATCATAAGAATTAGTGGTAAGATCGAATCTTAACCACAGGAGAAACGTCTCTTTCAAACGTCTCTGCTTTGTGTTCATTCACTTTTGGGTGTTGCATCTATGATTAGATTCAGCGAGTTAGAAACACGTTTCTCCTAAAAGCTGCGTTTGGATATTCCTGAGACATGGGATTACAGGATGTAATGAGAAATATCTGGCTCTAAAACAAAAACGGAGCTATGTAGCAGAATGATTGTCAAGGTGTATATTCAACTTAAAGAGTTAAACAGATGCGTGCATGTAGCAGTTCCCTAACCCTTTCATTGGAAAATCTAAAAAGAGATATTTCCAGCTATTTACAGGCTCGTAAGAATTACTGGTAAGATCGCGTCTAAACCACAGGAGAAACATCTGTTTCAAACTTCTCTGCTGTGTGTTCGTTCAACGTAGTAAGTTGCATCTATGTTTAGATTCAGCGAGTTAGAAACACGTTTCTTCTAAAAGCTGCGTTTTGATATTCCTGATTGAATGGGCGTATAGTGTGTAATGAGATGTATCTGGCTCTAAAACAAAAACGGAGCTATGTAGCTGAATGATTGTCAAGGTGTATATTCAACTTACAGAGGTAGAAAAATGAGGTAATGTAGCAGATCAGAAACCCTTTCTTTCGAGAATCTGGAAAGAGATATTTCCCGCCATATACAGGATCAGAAGAATTACCAGTAAGATCGCGTCTAAACAACAGTAGAAACGTCAGTTTCAAACTTCTCTGCTGTGTGTTCGCTCATCTAAGGAAGTTGCATCTATGATTAGATTCAGCGAGTTAGAAACACGTTTCTTCTGAAAGATGCGTTTGGATATTCCTGAGTGAACGGGAATATGGGAGGTAATCAGAAATATCTGGCTCTAAAACAAAAACGGAGCTAAGTAGCAGAATGATTGTCAAGGACTATATTCAACTTACAGAGTTAAACCATTGTGTGAATGTAGCAGTGCGCTAACCCTTTCTTTGGAGAATCTGGAAAGAGACATTTGCAGCCATATACAGGCTCATAAGAATTAGCGGTAAGATCGAATCTAAACCACAGGAGAAACGTCTATTTCAATCTTCTCTGCCGTGTGTTCGCTCACCTTAGGAAGTTGTATC
>NW_022442803.1:1844-4181 GCF_009761245.1 Sapajus apella
TCATAAGAATTAGCGGTAAGATCGAATCTAAACCACAGGAGAAACGTCTGTTTCAATCTTCTCTGCCGTGTGTTCGCTCACCTTAGGAAGTTGCATCTATGATTAGATTCACCGAGTTAGAAACACGTTTCTTCTAAAAGCTGCGTTTGGATATTGCTGAGTGAATGAGTGTATAGGATGTAATGAGAAATATCTGGCTCTAAAACAAAAAAGGAGCTATGTAGCACAATAATTGTCCAGAATTATATTCAAGTTACAGAGTTAAAAAATAAGTGAATGTAGAAGTTCAGAAACTCTTTCTTTGGAGAATCTGGAAAGAGATATTTGCAGCCATATACAGGATTATAAAAATTATAGGATGTAATGAGGAATATCTGGCTCTAAAACAAAAACGGAGCTATGTAGCAGAATGATTGTCAAGGTGTATATTCAACTTACCGAATTTTACAGCTGTGTGTATTTACCACTTCAGAAAACCTTTCATTTGAGAACCTGGAAAGAGTTATTTCCACCCATATTCAGGCTCATAAGAATTAGCGGTAACATCACGTCTAAACCTCAGGAGAAACGTCTGTTTCAAATTGCTCTGCTGTGTGTTCGTTCTTATCAGGAAGTTCCATCTTTGATTAGATTCAGCGAGTTAGAAACACGTTTCTTCTTAAAGCTGCGTTTGGATATTCCTGAGTGAATGGGAGTATAGGGTGTAATGAGAAATATCTGGCTCTAAAACAAAAACGGAGGTATATAGCAGAATGATTGTCTAGGTGTATATTCAACGTACAGAGTTAAACAAATGTGTATGTAGCAGTTCAGAAACCCTTTCTATGTAGAATCTAGAAAGAGATATTTCCTGCCATACACAGGCTCATAAGAATTGACGGTGAGATCGCGTCTAAACCACAGGAGAAACGACTCTTTCAATCTTCTCTCCTGTGTGTTAGTTCATCTTAGAAAGTTGCATCTATGATTAGATTCAGCGAGTTAGAAAAAAATTTCTTCAAAAAGCTGCGTTTGGATATATCTGAGTGAATGGGAGTATAGGGTGTAATGAGAAATATCTTGCTCTAAAGCAAAAATGAAGATATGTAGCAGAATGACTGCCGTGGTGTGTATTCAACTTACAGAGTTAAACAGATTTGTGAATGTAGCAGTTCAGAAACCCTTTAGTTGGAGAACCTGGAAAGAGATATTTCCAGCCATGTACAGGCTCATAAGAATTAGTGTTATGATCGCGTCTAAAGCACACTAGGAACGTCTCTTTCAAACTGCTCTGCTGTGTGTTCGTTCACCTTAGGAAGTTGCATCCATGATTACATTCAGCGAGTTAGAAACACGTTTCTTCTAAAAGCTGCGTTTGAGTATTCCTGAGTTAATGGGAGAATAGGACGTAAAGAGAAATATGTGGCTCTCAAGGGAAAAGGGAGCTATGTAGCACAATGACTGTCAGGGTGAGTATTCACCATAGAGAGTTAAACAGATGTGTGAACGTAGCAGTTCAGAAACCCTTTCTTTGGAGCATCTGGAAAGTGATATTTGCAGCCATATGCAGGCTCCTAAGTATTACCGGTAAGATCCCGTCTAAACCACTGGAGAAACGTCTGTTTCAAACTTGTCTGCTGTATGTTTGTTCAACTTAGGAAGTTGCATGTATGTTTAGATTCAGCGAGTTAGAAACACGTTTCTTCTAAAAGCTGCGTTTGGATATTCCTGAGTGATTGGGAGTATAGTGTGTAAGGAGAAATATCTGGCTCTAAAAGAAAACTGAAGATATGCAGCAGAAAGATTGTCAAGGCGTATATTCAACTTACTGAGACAGAGAAGTGTGTGAATGTAGCAGTTGAGAAACCATTTCTTTGGAGAATCTGGAAAGACATATTTCAAGCCACATACAGGATCTTTAGAATTAGTGGTATGATCGCGTGTAAAGCACATGAGAAACGTCTCTTTCAAACTGCTCTGCTGTGTGTTTGTTCACATTAGGGAGTTGGATCTATGATTAGATTCAGCGAGTTAGAAACACGTTTCTTCTAAAATCTACGTTTGAATATTCCTGAATGAATGGGAGAAGAGGGTGTAATTGGAAACATCTGGCTCTAAAACAAAAACGGAGCTATGTAGCAGAATGATTGTCCATGTGTATATTCAACATACAGAATAAAAAAGATGAGTGAATGTAGCAGTTCAGAAACCCTTTCTTTAGATAATCTGGAAAGAGATATTTACAGCCATATACAGGCTCATAAGAATTAGCGGTAAGATCGCCTCTAATGAACAGGAGAAACGTCTGTTTCAAACTTCTATGCTGAGTGTTCGTTCACTGTAGGAAGTTGCATATAT
>NW_022442804.1:0-1586 GCF_009761245.1 Sapajus apella
CGGCTCACCGCAACCTCCGCCTCCTGGGCTCAGGCAATTCTCCTGCCCCAACCTCCTGAGTAGCTGGGATTATAGGCACGCGCCACCATGCCCAGCTAATTTTTTTTTGTATTTTTAGTAGAGACGGGGTTTCACCATGTTGACCAGGATGGTCTCGATCTCTTGACCTCGTGATCCACCCACCTCAGCCTCCCAAAGTGCTGAGATTACAGGCTTGAGCCACCACGCCCGGCTTAATTAACCACATTTTATTATCCAGTCATTCCCTGGAACCTGCAAGCTTTTAATAGTATCTACAGTTTCAAAATAGCCACATCAGTTGGATTCTGCCAATGCAATGGTTGTCTAGGTGGGGATATAGATTCTTCGTGATTTTTATTCTGCCGTCTTCCCTGAAATCTTCTGACCTGACTTTTTATACTAATACATTAATTCGGGTCCCATCCCACATGTCATCTCCTCAGCAAGTCTTTCTGTCACCTCAGTTACTCCTTTCCATATGTACATTTTTTTCAATGCACTTTTCAGAATCAAGGAAATCCAATCTAGGTTCACAGAATTTACTGCTTTCTTAACAACCTATGAAAGCCAAATCATATAAATGAACCAAATTGAATAGTGTCACTGTTACTTTTATGAAGTGTTATCCCTTAGATTCAAACAAACAAAAAAACTGCTTTGCACCAATTTGCAGAAAAAGAAAGACAATGAACTCCCTTTTGTAGTGAGGATGGCGTTAGCATCCACACATACTCCTTCAGGGTGTGGATTTCTGAGTTGTACTGAGATCTTCAGTATTTACAGCAAGTGATGGTCAATTTAAAATATTCTGTGCCTTCAATGAGCAGGTAGTGTAGCAGGTTAAAGAGAAAAGAAGCAAATAAAATGAATGAGGTCCTCAGGATATCACAATCTCTCCTGGAAGACGATTTCAAATGAATAATTTTTTTTTTTTTTTAATGCACCACCACGTCCAGCTAATTTTGTATTTTTAGTAGAGACGAGGTTTCTCCACGTTGGTCAGGCTGGTCTTGAACTCCCTACCTCAGCTGATCTGCCTGCTTCAGCTTCCCAAAGTGCTGGGACTACAGGCGTGAGCCACCATGCCTGGCTATGTTTAGTATTATTATATTATCTTGCTGAATTGATTCTGTTATCAATATCTGATTATCTTTTTTGTCTTTTTGAACGGTTTTTTATTTAAAGTCTGTTTTGTCTTGTACAACTATCACAACTGTTGCTTTTGGTTTCCAATTGCATGGAATATGTTTTTACAGCCCTTTACTTTCAGTCTATATGTGTCTTTATAGGTAAGGTAAGTTTTTTGTAAGGAGCATATAGTTGGATCATGTTTTTTAAATTTATTCTACCAGTCTATATCTTTTAATGGGAGCATTTAATCCACTTACATTCAAGGTTAATATTGATATATGAGGTTTTGTTCCTTTCATGTTGTTGTTATTTAGTTGTTTTTATAAATTCTCTGTTTCTTTTTCTCTGGTGTTTGATTTTCTGGTTTGGTGGAATTCTTTTGTGTTGCCATTTGATTTCTTTATTTTCTTTTTTCTTTTTTTTTTTTTTTTTTT
>NW_022442804.1:1686-4181 GCF_009761245.1 Sapajus apella
GAGTTTCGCTCTTGTTACCCAGGCTGGAGTGCAATGGCGCGATCTCGGCTCACCGCAACCTCCGCCTCCCGGGTTCAGGCAATTCTCCTGCCTCAGCCTCCTGAGTAGCTGGGATTACAGGCACACGCCACCATGCCCAGCTAACTTTTTGTATTTTTAGTAGAGACGGGGTTTCGCCATGTTGACCAGGATGGTCTCGATCTCTTGACCTCGTGATCCACCCGCCTCGACCTCCCACAGTGCTGGGATTACAGGCTTGAGCCACCGCACCCGGCCAGTTTTTTTCTTTTACCACTTTGAAAATCCTACTACATTCTCTTCTGGCTTGTAAGGTTTCTGCAAAGAAGTCCACTGTTAGTTTGGTGGGGCTTCCTTTGTAGATGACTAGTTTCTTTCCTCTTGCTAATTTTAAAATTGTCTTTTTAACATTTACTTTACAGTCTGATGACAATATGACTTGGTGAAGTTCTTTTTGCATGTATTTTCCCAGGGATCATTGGTTCTCCCATATCTTGGTGTTTAAATCTCTTGCTAAATTTGAGATTTTTGGTTTTTTTTGAAATTTCCTCCAGGCTATCACAATCTGTCTTCTTCCTAGTTTATTCAATTTGGGATAGAACATCTTTTTTTTTTTAAAGCTAGTCAAATTTAGCAGTGGGGGGTTGTATACCAACTTTTTAGTGACACTAATAAGTTCTGATAACCCACTACCATCGGACCAGCCAGGAATAGAACATCTTGAATGGAAGTTATCTCACCGTAAAAGGAGGTTTTCTGTTTTGTTTTTTGTTTTTGAGATGCAGTCTTGCTCTGTCACCCAGGCTGGAATGCAGTGGCTTAATCTCAGTTCATTGCAACCTCCACCTCCCCAGTTCAAGTGATTCTCCTGCCTCATCCTCCTGAGTAGCTGGGATTACAGGCGCCTGCCACCGTGCCTGGCTAATTTTTGTATTTTTTATGTATTCCCTTCTGTTGCTTGTTTTTGTATTCCCTTCTATTGCTTGTTTTCAGAAAGCTCATCCTTATCTTCTTCATGTGTTGGTCCCTTACAGGTCAGCTCAAAATTCACTGCCTGTGTAAAAGTTCCTGTGAATCCACAGGCATGTACCTTCTCAATCATCTTTGCATTTTTTATGACCGAATATCATTCTATTGTGTATATATAACAGCACATTTTCTTTATCCAATCATGTGTTGATGGATACTTAAGTTGATTCCATATGCTTGCTATTGTGAATAGTGTTATAATAAATAAATATGGGAGTGCAGATATCTCTTTGATATACTGATTTCCAATCCCACCCAGCTGTGAGATTGCTGGATCATATGGTAGCTCTATTTTCAGTTTTATTAGAATCTTCCAAAGTGTTTTCCATAGTGGTTGTACTAATTTACATTCCCACTAATAGTGTACAAGGGTTCTCTTTACATCCTCACCAGCATTTGTTATTGCCTGTCTTTTGGGTAAATGCTATTTTAATTAAGGTGAGATATCTTATTGTAGTTTTGATTTGCATTTCTCTGATGATCAGCAATGTTGAGCACTTTTTATGTCTGTTTGCCATTTGTATGTCTCTTTTAATAAATGTCTATTCAGATCTTTTGCCTATTTTAAAATTAGAATATTAGATTTTTTCCTATAGAGTTGTTTGAACTCCTTATATATTCTGTATATTAATCTATTGTCAGATTAATATACAGAAAAGAGCTAGGTGAGGTGGGCTCTTAAAAAAGCTAGGTAAGGTGGCTCATGCCTGTAATCCCAGCACTTTGGGAGGCTGAGGCAGGCAGATCTCAAAGTCAGGAGTTTGAGACCAGCCTGGCTGGCATGGTGAAACCCTGTCTCTACTAAAAATAAAAAATAGCCGGGCGCGGTGGCGCAAGCCTGTAATCCCAGCACTTTGGGAGGCCGAGGCGGGTGGATCACGAAGTCAAGAGATCGAGACCATCCTGGTCAACATGGTGAAACCCCGTCTCTACTAAAATACAAAAAATTAGCTGGGCATGGTGGCGCGTGCCTGTAATCCCAGCTACTCAGGAGGCTGAGGCAGGAGAATTGCCTGAACCCAGGAGGCGGAGGTTGCGGTGAGCCGAGATCGCGCCATTGCACTCCAGCCTGGGTAACATGAGTGAAACTCCGTCTCAAAAAAATAAATAAATAAATAAATAAATAAATAAAAATAAAAATAAAAAATAAAACACAGAATTAGCCAGGCATGGTGGCGCGTGCCTGTAATCCTAGCTACTCCGGAGGCTGAAGCAGGAGAATTGCTTGAACCCAGGAAGCGGAGGTTACAGTGAGCAAAGATCGTACCATTGCACTCCAGCCTGTTCAACAGATTGAGACTCCATCTCAAAAATAAAAAAATAAAAAATAAGCCGGGCGCGGTGGCTCAAGCCTGTAATCCCAGCACTTTGGGAGGCCGAGGCGGGTGGATCACGAGGTCAAGAGATCGAGACCATCCTGGTCAACATGGTGAAACCCCGTCTCGACT
>NW_022442805.1:0-4180 GCF_009761245.1 Sapajus apella
TCTCTCCCACTTTTCTGTGCCCTATACATTTTTTCCAGTTGGCATTTTTTCTATTGTGATCTTTATGTCTACCTGGTAAACATAGGTGGAGTGTTTGGCCAACTTCTGTAATTAGTTTTATCAAATTATTGAACTTCAGGGAGAAATTTATAAAAGCCCATGATGTGTAGACAGTGGCTGAGAGGTATAGAGGGGACTCTGGTGCTTGTCACTGGCCTGTGCAGTGGGGACGGTATTGAGGAACTGAGTCCTGTAGTGGTTGGGCCTATGGTGACTCTGGATTGTGTGAGAATGGAGTTGTTGAACACCCAGTGGTGTTGAAGAGTTGGCTGGTGTTCAGCAAATGTCTTATATTTGGTGTGAGAACAAAGACATCACAGCAGCCTTGGCTGGAGGGAGACTGTGAGTCTTTTGGGGAATGGAGACTATTCTGCACACATGCTGTTGCACTGTGAATTGTCCTGTCATTCCAGGTCTCATCCGGCAGAGGGAGGTGAGAACTAAAGGAAAGAAGTCCTGAGGAACGTCTCCCCTCCCCACCCTGCTGCTATGAAGTGATTCCTGAACACTCACACACATGCACACTTACAATGATGTAGCTACACTCCTCCTATGTCAATGCTTCACCTTCAGAATTTGTGCTGAGAGAACTTGTGCTTCTAGAGTTTTATGCCAACACGCTATGTAAGTGCCCAGAGGATTCATGGCTTACTTTTATTCCCAGATCTTGAATCTGCAGCAGTGACCTGTTTCCTCCACTAGCCTAGGCTTCTGGGTCATCCGTCCCTCCCATCTCCCTGCAACAACAATTTATAAGTCAGAGCTACCCCGCCTGCCTGGACCAGCAACTGCAGCACTAACCAGTCTTTTCACCAAATGTGTACTGTTCTGTACCCGTAAGTTTTTTTTTTGTTTGTTTGTTTGTTTTGTTTTTTTTTTGAGACTAAGTTTCACTCTTGTCACCCAGCTGGAATTCAGTGGCAGGATCTCTACTCATTGCAACCCCCTGCCTCCCGAGTTCAAGAGATTTTCTTTGCTCAGCCTCCCGAGTAGCTGGTATTACAGGCGTGTGCCACCACTCACAGCTAAATTTTGTATTTTTAGTAGAGATGGGGTTTCACCATGATGGCCAGGCTGGTCTCAAGTTTGACTTCAGGTGATCCACCCACCTCGGCCTACACAAAGTGCTGGTATTACTGGAGTGAGCCACCGCGCCTGGCCCTGTAGGCCTTTTATAGCAAGTTCTCTTATTCTGACTTTTTCTTTTCCACAAATGCTGTTTCAGGATCCCAAAGCCAAACGTCTGATACCTAAATACAAACCCTCCTGAAAATCCAATGTCCACGACTTCAGAATAAATTATTTGGACCTACTTATTGTAAGCATAAATTCAAAATGAAAACGAGACATTTAATCGATCAACTTTAAAAAAAAAAGGAAATTTGCTCTTCTTAGAACATTTAATTTAGATACCTTTTATATGTAAATTCTGATTTTTGTTTTTCAAATATCTATGAAATCTATTTCTGCTCTAATTTTTATTATGATTTTTTATTTCTCTCTCTCTCTTTCTCTCTCTCTCTTTCTGTCTGTTACTCTCTCTTTTGAGACGGCGTTTCACTCTCATCAACCAAGATGGAGTGCAGTGGTGCAATCTTGGCTCACTGTAACCTTCACTTGCCGGGTTCAAGGTATGCTTCAGCCTCAGTCTCCCCAGTAGCTACAATTTGAGCTTGGAGCTCAGGCACTAGGCCCCAGCCTGACTGCAGAGGCCTCTCTGCTTACCCCTTGCAGCCCAGGGCCCCCAGACTCGCAGTGTGTGGCAGCGATGAGCATGCGCCCAGGAAGGCAGGCAGTCTACTGAGGCCAGAGGTGGAGAGAACCCTGCCTCTCACCTCCCTCCCCGAATCGCCAAGTCTCCGGCTTCCCCAAGAGACCTGGTTACTGCCAGGAGCTCCTACCTGGGCTGCGTTGGGGCTCCGGGTCCATACCTTCTCTCCCCACCACCCGGGAGCCTGTGGCCAGGGGTGCAGAGCCTGGTGGCCACTGTCAGTCCTCCATGTGCAAGTCCAGACCCAGAAAGTCTGAAGTCCTGCCTGCCTTCTCCATGATCCCTGATCTCCCAGCAGAACAAAAACTTCCCCTCACCCCACCCTGCCATCTTTACTCTGACATGTTAACCCCACCCGCCATTGTAACTGAACTTATGCTAATGTATATTTGTTGCCCCTAGCCCCACCACTGTAACTGATCTTACCCTTTAACACCCCTGCCTCTGGCCCAAAAGATTTGCCCCAACCTAGAAAACCAACTCCTATTCCACTGCTGTTTTCTGCATTAGCCCACCTGCACCCAGGTGAATAAACTGCCATGTTGATCAGACAAAGCCTGTTTGTGGGGGTCTCATCATTCAAAGACTGCATTTTTAAAAGCCATGGTGCCTGGAGGATAGAGGGTTGGCTACCAGTCTCCAGCCAGCACTGTGCCATGACACCCGACTGTGCCCCGGCCCTTCCCTAACACCACCCCACCCCCAGGCAGGCGACCACAAGCCAGCTGCTCCATGGAGGGCAAGTTGGCCCGGGCGGCCCCCAGTCCGCCAGGTGGGTGTCCAGCACTGCAGCGTACAGGTACAGGAGGCATTGCCTGCTAATCATCCGCGCACTCCGAACGCAGGGACCCACGAAAGCCAGGGGGTTTGGGCACCCTGAAGAAGGGCAAGGACTGATTGAAGAGGAGCAGAGTGAGCGCGCGGGTGAGCCGGGGGCAGCACTAACCTCGAGCCGGGTCTGGTTCGCAGCCAAGTTGCCTCTGCACCGCGCGGGATGCTATCTCCGAGGCCCGCAGGGAGAGAGCAGGCCGGCCCCAGCCCCCTCGTCGACTCCAAGCGCCATCTGGGTGCGTGCCTCCCAGACCTCGTCCTCTCCTCTCCTCTGGGGACGCGTGGCCCTCACCCCTGACCACGCCCTCCTCCGCCCCGCCCACTTTTCCCTTGCTTCTCAGATCACCACTTGCACTGCTGCCTCGCCCCACCCAGAAGCCCAGTGGCCGAGGCCGAAGGGAGTTTCGCGCCACCATTCAGCTCCCTCCTCCTTCTCAGCTCCCATCCAAGGGGCCGCCGGGCGTCCGCAGTCCCCTCCCCTCTCTGCCCACGCCCGAGTTCAGGAGCAGGGCTTCTGGGCTGACCTCGGCCTCCTGCGCCCCGGCTCCCCCAAGGGTTGGGGGGGCGCCCACCACCACCCTTCGAGTCTCCTATGACTCCTCGGTTTCCAGCTGCACAACCTGAGGAGCGCCTCGGTGCACACGCGCTCACACTCACATGCGCCTGCACGCACACACGCACATGCTCCGCACACACAGGCAGACATGCGAGGGGGCCAGCAGGAGCTTGACAGACCCTGCTCCTTCCTTCTCTTCCCAAGGAAGCTGCCCACGTTAACTCGGCAAACTGCTGCTCCTTGGCACAGGACAACTCACCCAAGCACCTGCTGCCTTCACTACTTCATCCGAGGTGCCCACACCCCAGGGCCATGATCACACCTAAGTCCAGAGGGAACGCAGGGCACCAAGGTGAGCAGCCAATGGTGAAACAGTGGAGGTGGGGAGGATTCGTGACCGCCCCTGGCGACATCCAGGGAGGCACGGCAGCCCCCAGGCATCACCAATCCACCACAGATCTCTCTCCTCCAGGGCCTGAGACCGTGTGGCCTGACCCCCACCTCTTCCAAGGTCATAAGATGGATTCGATGTGAGGGAGAGGGTGGTTGGGCACAGGTGTGAGCTACAAATTCCCAGACTGTCCACAGCCTGCCCATGTGCTGACCTCTCCTGGATCTACGCCCAGACAGACCGCTGTCTCCCCTGCCCCGGGTCTCAAGGGGAACACATTTGCTTGGAGTGAGCAGTCACCTTTCCTAGTCCCCGCCTGTTTGCCTCCTGGGAGCTGATGAAACACAAAGTGCAACCAAAGATTGTCTTGACAAAAACAATGAGAAAGAATCAAAGCAGCAAGGTGGGTCTCAGGCTGTCCCGTAGACACATTAGAGCTTGCCACTCCCTCTCTGCTGCTCCCAAAGGTGTGCCAATAAAGAAGAAAAAAAAACCTGGCTGAATCAGGCTAGTCCTTTCTTACAGCACCCTCCTTTCCCGGGTACCCAGTTTCTTGTCCCCTCTTGTAGCA
>NW_022442806.1:0-315 GCF_009761245.1 Sapajus apella
AAAAAAAAAAAAAAAAAGAAAAAAGAAAAACAATTCTGCATAGAGTGTTGAAATGAAAGCAAAAAATGCTTTTGATGAAGGAAGTTGGAAACATTAGTTTGAAATTACTTAATGGTTGTTTCAAATTGAAAAACTGAAATAGTAAATAAAATATAAAAAGTTTAAATGATTATGCGATTATAAAATATTTGTGAAAATCTAGAGTGGGGAAAAAATGACAAATTTGATGAATTTATTTGTAAGGTTTTATTAAAATTAGCTTTACCATTGGTAATATACCAATAAAAAAGTATAGCAATTTTCTCTTGGAACACA
>NW_022442806.1:415-4177 GCF_009761245.1 Sapajus apella
ACCTTAGCCTCCCAAAGTGCTAGGATTACAGGCGTGAGCCACTGCACCCGGCTTTTTTGTTTGTTTGTTTGTTTTTAATTGAGACAGAATCTCACTCTGTCACCCAGGCTGGAGTGCAATGGCATGATCTCAGTTTACTGCAACCTCTGCCTCCCAGGTTCAAGCAATTCTCCTGCTTCAGCCTCCCAAATTGCTGGGATTACAGGCACCTGCCACCATGCCCAGCTAATTTTTTGGATTTTTAGTAGAGATGGGGTTTTGCCATGTTGGCCGAGCTGGTTTCAAACTTCTTACCTCAGGTGATCCACCCGCCTCAGCCTCTCAAAGTGCTGGGATTACTGGGCCGCACCCAGCCTAGTCCCCTAAATTTGGATGCTACAGAGGGCCAATGCAACATCCAAAAGAGTAAAAAACATAATTTTTTTTTCTGAGACGGAGTCTTGTTCTCTCTCCCAGTCTGGAGTGCAGTGGCTTGATCTCAACTGACTGCAACGTCCGCCTCCCAGGTTCAAGTGATTCTCCTGCCTCAACCTCCTGAGTAGCTGGAATTACAGGCACGCGCCACCATGCCCAGCTGATTTTTTATATTTTTAGTAGAGACGGGGTTTCACCATGTTGACCAGGATGGTCTCGATCTCTTGACCTCGTGATCCACCCGCCTCGGCCTCCCAAAGTGCTGGGATTACAGGCCTGAGCCACTGCGCCTGGCCCAATTTTTGTATTTTTAGTAGAGTCAGTGTTTCACCATGTTGGCCAGGCTGGTCTTGAACTCCTAACCTCGCGATCCACCCGTCTCGGCCTCCCAGAGTGCTGGAATTACAGGTGTGAGCCACCTTGCCCAGCAATTCTGATGTAGTTTCTATAAACTTCAAAAGCATGCAAAATCCTAGAGTACTAGAGTACTGTGTCTGTAAGGAGGTTCAAGAAAAAATGGAAATAGCCCAGACAACTTGAGTACAGGTTTCTGATAATTTTTAAATTATATTGTTTGGACTGGATAAGGATTGTGAGAATTCTAATGATGAGACTAATAAAACTGCTAATTCATGCTAAGCAAAAATTAGTTGAACATCAGAAAAAAACTCTTGCCACTTTTTTTTTTTTTGAGACAGAGTCATGCTCTGCCACCAGGCTGGAGTCTCAGTGGTGCAATCTCGGCTCACTGCAACCTCCACCTCTGGTGTTGAAGCGATTCTCCTGCCTCAGCCTCCTGAGTAGCACATGCCACCATGCCCAGCTAATTTTTGTATTTTTGGTAAAGATAGTCTCGATCTCCTGACCTTGTGATCCATCCGCCTTGGCCTCCCAAAGTGCTGGGATTACAGGCGTAAGCCACTGCACCTGGCCTCTGCCACATTTTTATGTTAAATCAGCCAGTACTAAACTCCTTTAGATATGCCATTTGGATAAACTTTGTGGTTCAAGTCAAATTACCTATGATTACCCCTCAGTTGTCAGTGTTATACACCTAAATTGAAGAAACAATCTTGATATTTAAGTGGACATAAACTCAATATTAAATGTGAACTCATGGCCGGGCATGGTGGCTCACGCCTGTAATCCAAGCACTTTGGAGGCCAAGGCAGGCAGATCATCTGAGGTCGGAAGTTCAAGACCAGGCTGACCAACATGGTGAAACCCCATCTTTATTAAAAAAAATAAAAATTAAAAAAAAAAAAGTGAACTCATGCAGAACCTAGAAAGCCAACAGCCACTTGTTCATTCCTGAGTTCGGAAGGGCCCTTCTGAATTGTGAGATGATGTACCCAAGGTTAAAGGTCCTGAAGTGTTGCTGGGGGACATGTTGACCCTCATAGCTGGGCCAAGAATATGTCACAATCTTTTTTGAGGGCAGAGACCAGACAGGAGTGTCACATCACCTGAATTCTCAGCCACAAAAACGTTACAACCTTCTCCTGAAAGCAGAACACAGGAAGCAAAGTCACATCAGCTGGGTGCTGAGCACAGCAATGGGTAACAACACTCTCTGTGGTCAAGGCCCAGGCAGGAGAGACACATCATCTGTTACCTAGGCTTAGTGATAAGTCACAATTTTTCCTGTGGGCAGAGTGCAGGCAAAAATGGAGCGTCGTATCTCTTAGATGATTGATGCAGAGATATGCCACAAGTCCCTCTGTAGAAGAGACCCAGGCAAGGGCCTCACATTTTATATATGTTGGGGCTAGTAATATGTCTTATTGTGCAAAATATTCTGGGCCAAGGCAAAAAAGTCACATAACCTGAATGCAGAACTTAGCAATATGTCACAGTGCACCCTGTGCACAGTGCCAAGACAAGAAAAAGAAAAAAAAACCTCACAGCGCCTTTATTCCTGATTTAAAGTCCCATGTCTTGTAAGAGAATATTAAATATGAAAAAATACATGTAGACATGTCTGTGCGTGATTGGTGCATATACTCACACCGTCCCCCACACCACAGAAGAAAACAGATAACTACAGGCTGACCATTAGGACCATGGCCAAATAACAAAATAAGTTTGCCTTTAATCTATTTTCTCCTTATCTAAACATTGCTGGTTAAGACTGTGGACAGATCTAGAGTTTTCTTGCTTTTTGGCCTCATCATTCTTTTTTTTTTTTTTTTTTTTAAAGACGGAGTCTCGCTATGTTGCTCAGGCTGGAATGCAGTGGGTATTCACAGGCGCGATCCCACTACTGATCAGCAGGGGAGTTTTGACCTGCTCCATTTCCGACCTGGGCCGGTTCACCCCTCCTTAGGTAACCTGGTGGTCCCCCGCTCCCGGGAGGTCACCATATTGATGCCGAACTTAGTGCGGACACCCGATTGGCATAGCGCACTACAGCCCAGAACTCCTGGGCTCAAGCGATCCTCCCACCTCAGCCTCCCAAGTAGCTGGGACTACAGGCACGCGCCACCGCACCCGGCTGTGGCCTCATCATTCTTTGTTCACTATCTGATGTTTGGAATTAAGGTGAGCAACAGGTGGTCAGCAGTGGTTAATAAAATAGAACGTCCTCTGTTCGTTCTATGGTCACTGTTTCTTTCTTGGAACTGAAGAGAGATGTTGGTAGAGAGAGGCTGTCCCCTCACCTCTGGTAAAAAAGGAATGCTCAGGCTCTTCGCCCACCTGACATCAGAGCTGCACTTTAACGTGGCAGCTATTGGCGACATGTGGCTACTGGGAGCCTGGAATGTGGCTGGTCTGAATTGCAACGTGCTAGAAAGGTAAAATACAGAGTTATTTTCAAAGATTTAGTTCCATATACATGTGTATGTGTGTGTGTGTGTGTTTCATTAATAATTACATTTTGCGTCCATATTAAAATGATAATACTTTGGATATATTAGGTTAATTAGATTGTTACAATCAATTCCACTGTTTTTTGTGTTTTTTTTTTTGAGACAGAGTTTCACTCATGTTACCCAGGCTGGAGTGCAATGGCGCTGCCTCGGCTCACCGCAACCTCCGCCTCCCGGGTTCAGGCAATTCTCCTGCCTCAGCCTCCTGAGTAGCTGGGATTACAGGCATGCACCACCATGCCCAGCTAATTTTTTGTATTTTTAGTAGAGACGGGGTTTCACCATGTTGACCAGGATGGTCTCGATCTCTTGACCTTGTGATCCACCCACCTCGGCCTCCCAAAGTGCTGGGATTACAGGCTTGAGCCACCGCGCCCGGCCTTCCACTGTTTTTTTCTTTTTAAAGTTTGCCTACTAGAAAATTTAAAATTCACATATGGCTCACATCTTATTTCAGAGCATTGCCTCTTTTTTTTTT
>NW_022442807.1:0-4176 GCF_009761245.1 Sapajus apella
CAGAGTCTCCAAAGAAAGGTTTTCTGAACTGCTACATTCACATATCTGTTTACCTCTCTAAGTTGAATATAAACGTTGACAATCATTCTGCTACATAGCTCCGTTATTGTTTTAGATCCCGATATTTCTCATTACACCCTGTACTCCGATCCACTCAGGAATATCCAAATGCCACTTTTTGGAGAAACGTGTTTCTAACTCGCTGAATCTAAACATACATGCAATTTCCGAATGTGAACGAACACACAGCAGAGCTGTTTGAAAGAGATGTTTCTAATGTGATTTAGACGCAATCTTATAGCTAATTCTTAAGTGTCTGTATATTGCTGGAAATATCTCTTTCCAGATTCTCCATAGAAAGGGTTATTCAACTGCTACATTAACACAACTGTTTAACTCTGTAAGTTTAATGTACATCTTAACAATCATTCTGCTACATAGCTCCGTTTTCTTTTAGAGCCAGATATCTCTCATTACACTGCATACTCCCATTCACTCAAGAATATCGACACGCAGCTTTTAGAAGAAACGTGTTTCTAACTCGCTGAATAGAAACATAGATGCAACTTCCTAAGGTCAACGAACACACAGCAGAGCAGTTTGAAAGAGACGTTTCTCCTGTGGTTTAGACGTGATCTTACCGTTAATTCTTATGAGCCTGTTTATGGCTGGAAATATCTCTCCAGATTCTCCAAAGAAAGGGTTTCTGAACTCCTACATTCACACGTCTGTTTAACTCTATATATTGAATATACACCTTGACAATCATTCAGCTACAAAGCCCAGCTTTTGTTTTAGAGCCAGATATTTCTCATTACACCCTATACTCCCGTTCACTCAGGAATATCCAAACGCAGATTTTAGAAGAAACTTGTTTCTAACTCGCTGAATCGAAACATAGATGCAACTTAATGAGGTGAACAAACACAGAGCAGAGCAGTTTGAAAGAGACGTTTCTCCTGTGGTTTAGACGCGATCTTAAAGCTAATTCTTATGAGCCTATATATGGCTGGAAATATCTCTTTCCAGATTCTCCAAGGAAACGCTTTCTGCACTGCTACATTCACACATCTGTCTAACTCTGTAAGTTGAATACACACCTTGACAATCGTTCTTCTACATAGCTCCGTTTTGGTTTTAGAGCCAGATTTTTCTCATTACACCCTATACTCCCAATAACCCAGGAATATCCAAACGCAGCTTTTAGAAGAAACCTGTTGGGGACCGGATCCAAGATGGCCGTTTAGGAACAGCTCAGGATCGCAGCTCCCAGTGATAGCGCAGAGGGTGAGTGGACGCCGCGTTTTTATTGCCCACAGACTAGGAAATTCCCGGGCGGAGGAGTCCACGGTCGCCAGCGCGGCTGTTTCGGCCAGCGCTGCTGAGCCGCCCAGCGCCGCTGCTTTGCCCCGCGCTGCTGCTTTGTCGGCGCCACGGAGCCGCGGTTCTCCGTACAAAATACACTGGTCTGGGGGCCCTATAGGCTGGCGATTGGAGCCACGCTAATTCTCCCGTACGCCGGCTCAAAAAGGAGACTGAGCAGAGAATCAGGACAGTAGATTCCAGGGGTAAAAACAAAAAAAAGCGTCACAAACCTCAGTGCCGCTGTTTAAGCCAGCACAGTGAGTGGCCGCAGGGGAAAACAAACAGACCCCGGCGCCTCTTCAACAGGCGACTGGAACACCAATTTAAAAAATGCTCTGAGGCAGGGAGCCAGGCGATCAGGCTCGGCTGGTCTCACCCCCACAAAAGAACAGCAACCAGAAACTCTGGATTGAGAGTTTCACAGCAAGCGCAGCTGAACCCTGGACGGTCCAGCTCTGTGGGGGAGGGTCGTCCGCCATTACCGAGGCAGCCCCCCGTAGCCAAGGCAACCCGCCATTACTGAGGCAGCCCGCCATTGCCAAGGCAACCCGCCACAGCAGAGACTCCGCGCCAACAGAGGCGGGCCACCATCCCCAAAGCAGTTCTAACTACACCCATATAAACAGGACTGCAGGGAAGTTCACTTGGCAGCTAGGCAGAGCCCACAGCAGCTCAGCAAAGCTGCTATAGGCCGACAGTGACTAGGCTGCCTCCTTGCTGGGCATGGCAGGTCTGAAGGAGAAAAAAAAAAAAAGAAGGCGGCAGCATAACGGAAACTCATAAATAAAGCCCTAAATCCCTGGGACAGAGCACCTGGGAACAAAAAGCAGTTTATGAACACTGCTACAGCAGACCTAAAAGTACCTGCCCAGCAGCTCTGAATGAACAACAACAGAGCTCGCAGATCACCGTTTGAGTTCTTATAAAGAAGAGACTGTCTCCTCAAGCAGCTCCCTGACCCCTATATATCCAAAAAGACACCTCATAAAAGAGAGATCAGATTGACACTAGGCGGGTATCATTCTAGGACAAAGATAGCAGAAGAAGAAAACTGGTAACAACCCTTGCTGTTCAGCAGCTCCTGCAGGTGAACCCCAGGCAAGCAGGGCCTGGAGTGAACCTCAGCAGACCTACAACAGAGGGGCCAGACTGTCAGAAGGAAACCAAGAAACAGAAAGAACCTCATCATCAACAAACAGAACGTCAATCTGAAAGATTTGAGACCCAATCTGAAAGCCAACAACCACAAAGTCGACAGGTGGATAAATCCTTAAAGACGGGAAGAAACCAGCGAAAAAAGGATAAAAACACCCGAAACCAGAACACCTCTCCTCCTAAAAGGGATCACAACTCCTCACCAGCAAGGGAACAAAGTTGGAGGGAGAATGAGTGTGATGAAATGACAGAATCAGACTTCAGAAGGGGGGTAGTAAGAAACTTCTGTGAACTTAAAGAACATGTTCTAACCAAATGCCAAGAAACTAAGAACCTTGAAAAAAGATTTGACGAAATGCTAACGAGAATGGACAAAATAGAAAGGAATATAAGTGAATTGATGGAGCTGAAAAACGCAACACGAGAACTCTTGAAGCATGCACAAGTATCAACAGCCAAATTGACCAAGCAGAAGAAAGGATATCAGAGGTCGAAGATCAACTCAATGAAATAAAACGGGAAGGCAAGACTGGAGAAAAAAGGGTAAGAAGGAATGAACAAAGTCTCCAAGAAATGTGGGAATATGTGAAAAGACCTAATCTACGTTTGATAGGCGTATCCGAATGTGACGAAGGGAATGAATCCAAGCTGGAAAATACTCTTCAGGATATTATCCAGGAAAACTTCCCCAACCTAGCAAGGCAGGCAAACATTCAAGTCTAGGAAATACAGAGAACACCACAAAGATATTCGTCAAGAAGAGCAACCCCAAGGCACATAATCGTCAGATTCACCAGGGTCGAAATGAAGGAGAAAATACTAAGGGGAGCCTGAGAGAAAGGTCGGGTTAACCATAAAGGGAAGCCCATCAGACTCACAGCAGATCTCTCAGCAGAAACCCTACAAGCCATAAGAGAGTGGGGGCCAATATTCAACATCCTTAAAGAAAAGAACTTTCAACCCAGAATCTCCTATCCAGCCAAACTAAGCTTCATAAGTGAAGGAAAAATAAAATCCTTTGGGAACATGCAAGTACTCAGAGACTTCGTCACCACCAGGCCAGCTCTACAAGAGCTCCTGAAAGAGGCTCTACACATATAAAGGAACAACAAGTACCAGCTCAACTAAAGGGCAAAACAGCCAGCTAGCACCAAAATGGTAGTATCAAATTCACACATAACAATAGTAACCCTAAATGTAAATGGACTAAATGCCCCAATCAAAAGACACAGACCGGCAAATTGGATAAAGACAAAACCCATCGGTGTGCTGTATCCAGGAAACCCATCTCACATGCAAGGATACACAAAGGCTAAAAATAAAGGGATGGAGGAAGATTTACCAAGCAAATGGAGAGCAAAAAAAAGCAGGAGTTGCAATTCTCATCTCTGATAAATTAGACTTTAAAGCAACAAAGATCATAAGAGACAAAGAGGGACATTACATAATGGTAAAAGGATCAATGCAACAAGAAGAGCTAACGATCCTAAATATATACGCACCCAATACAGGAGCACCCAGATACATAAGGCAAGTTCTTAATGACTTACAAAGAGACTTAGACTTCCACACAATAATAGTGGGAGACTTTAACACCCCATTGTCAACATTAGACAGATCAACCAGACAGAAAATTAACAAGGATATCCAGGACTT
>NW_022442808.1:0-4175 GCF_009761245.1 Sapajus apella
GGCTCTAAAACAAAAACGGGGCTATGTAGCAGAATGATTGTCAAGGTGTATATACAATTTACAGAGTTAAACAGATGTGTGAATATAGGAGTTGAGAATCCCTTTCTTTGGAGAATCCGGAAAGAGATATTTCCAGCCATCTACAGGCTCATAAGAATTAGCGGAAAGGTCGCGTCTAATGCACAAGAGAAACGACTCTTTCAAACTGCTCTTCTGTGTGTTCGTTCACATTATGAAATTGCATCTATGATTAGATGCAGCGAGTTAGGAACACGTTGTTTCTTAAAGCTGCGTTTTGATATTCCTGAATCAATGGGAGTATAGGGTGTAATGAGAAATATCTGGCTCTAAAACAAAAATGGAGCTATGTAGCAGAATGATTCTTAAGGTGTATATTCAACTTACAGAGGTTAACAGAAGTGTGAATGTATTAGCTCAGAAACCATTTCTTTGGAGAATTTGGAAAGAGATATTTCCAGACATATACCGGCTCATAAGCAATAGCGGTAAGGCAGCGTTAAACCACAGGAGAAGCGTCCGTTTCAAGCTTCTCTGCTGTGTGTTCGTTCACCATAGGAAGTTGCATCTATGTTTCAATACAGCGAGTTAGAAATCGGTTTCTTCTAAAAGCTGCCTTTCGATATTCCTAAGTGAATGGGAGTATAGGATGTAATGAGAAATATCTGGCTCTAAAACAAAAACGGGGCTATGTAGCAGAATGATTGTCAAGGTGTATATACAATTTACAGAGGTAAACAGATGTGTGAATGTAGCAGTTAAGAAACGCTTTCTTTGGAGAATCTGGAAAGAGATATTTCCAGCCATATACAGGCTCATAAGAATTACCGGTAAGATCGCATCTAAACCACAGGAGAAATGTCTATTTCAAACTTCTTTGCTGTGTGTTCGTTCACCTTAGGAAGTTGCATCTATGATTAGATTCAGCGAGTTAGAAATACGTTTCTTCTAAAAGTTGAGACTGGATATTCCTGAGTGAATGGGAGTATAGGATGCAATGAGAAATATCTGGCTCTAAAACAAAAACGGGGCTATGTAGCAGAATGATTGTCAAGGTGTATATTCAACTTACAGAGTGAAACAGACGTGTGAATGTAGCCGTTGAGAAACCCTTTCTTTGGAGAGTTTGGTATGAGTTATTTCCAACCATATACAGGATCATAAGAATTAGCGGTAAGATCGAATCTAAATCACAGGAGAAATGTCTCATTCAAACTGCTCTTCTGTGTGTTCGTTCACCTTAGGAAGTTGCAGCTATGATTAGATTCAGCGAGTTAGAAACACGTTTTTCCAAAAGCTGCATTTGGATATTCCTGAGTGAATGGGAGTATAGGATGTAATGAGAAATGTCTGTCTCTAAAACAAAAACGGAGCTATATAGCAGAATGATTCTCAAGGAGTATATTCAACTTAGAGAGTTAAACAGATGTGTGAATGTAGCAGTTGAGAAACCCTTTCTGTGGAGAATCTGGAAAGAGATATTTCCTGCTATATACAGGCTCATAAGAATTAGCGGTAAGATCGCGTCTAATCCACAGGAGAAACGTCTCTTTCAAACTGCTCTTCTGTGTTTTCGTTCATATTAGGAAGTTGCTTTTATGATTAGATTCAGTGAGTTACAAACACTTTTCTTCTAAAAGCTTCGTTTGGATATCCCTGAGTCCATGGGAGTATAGGATGTAATTAGAAACATCTGGCTCTAAAACAAAAACGGGTTATGTAGCAGAATGATTGTCAAGGTGTATATTCAACTTACAGAGTTAAACAGATGTGGGAATCAAACAGTTCAGACACCCTTTCTTTGGAGAATCTGGAAAGAGATATTTCCAGTGATACACCGGATCATAAGAATTATCGGTAAGATCGGGTCTAAACCACAGGAGAAACGCCTGTTTCAAACTTCTCCAATGTGTGTTCTTTTACCTTGAGAAGTTGCATCTATGATTAGATTCAGCGAGTTAGAAACACGTTTCTTCTAAAAGCTGCGTTTGGATATTCCTGACTGAGTGGGTGTATGGGATGTTATCTGGAATATCTGGCTCTAAAACAAAAACGGAGCTATGCAGCAGAATGATTGTCAAGGAGTATATTCAACGTATAGTGTTAAACCGATGTGTGAAAGTAGCAGTTCAGAAACCCTTTCTTTTTAGAGTTTGGAAAGCGATCTTTCCAGTCCTATACAGGCTAATAAGAATTAGTGGTAATAACGCGCCTAAACCACAGGAGAAACGTCTCTTTCAAACTGCTCTTCTGTGTGTTCGTTCACATTAGGAAGTTGAATCTATGATTACATTCAGCGAGTTAGAAACACGTTTCTTCTTAAAGCAGCGTTTGGATATTTTGAGTGAATGGGAGTGTATTATCTAATGAGAAATATCTGGCTCTAAGACAAAACCGGGGCTATGTAGCAGGATGATTGGGAAGGTGTATATTCAACTTTCAGAGGTAAACAGATGTGTGAATGTACTACTTCATAAACCTTTCTTTGGAGAGTTTGGAAAGAGATATTTCCCGCCATATACAGGCTCATAAGAATTAGCGGTAAGATCGAATCAAAACCACAGGAGAAACGTCTGTTGCAAACTTTTCTGCTGTGTGTTCATTCACCTTACGAAGTTGCATCTATGATTAGATTCAGCGGGTTAGAAACATGTTTCTTGCAAAAGTTGCGTTTGGATATTCCTGAGTCATGGGAGTATAGGATGCAATGAGAATTATCTGGCTCTAATACAAAAACGGAGCTATGTAGCAGAATGATTGTCAAGGTGTATATTCAACTTACATATTTAAACAGATGTGTGAATGTAGCAGTTGAGAAACACTCTCTTTGGAGAATCTTGAAAGAGATATTTCAGGCCATATGCAGGCTCTGAAGAATTATCGGTTAGATCGCGTCTAAACCACAGGAGAAACGCCTGTTTCAAACTTCTCTTCTGTGTGTTCGTTCAACTTAAGAAGTTGCATCTACGTTTAGATTCTGCGAGTTAGAAACACCTTTCTTCTAAAAGCTGCGTTTGGATATTCCTGAGTGAATAGGAGAATAAGATGTAAAGAGAAATATCTCGCTCTAAAACAAAAAAGGAGCTATGTAGCAGAATGATTGTCAAGGTGTATATTCAACTTACAGAGGTAAACAGATGTGTTAATGTAGCAGTTAAGAAACCCTTTCTTTGCAGAATCTGGAAAGAGATATTTCCAGCCATATACATGCTCATATGAGTTAGCGGTGAGATCGCGTCTAAACCACAGGAGAAACGTCTGTTTTAAACTTCTCTGCTGTGTGTTCGTTCACCTTAGGAAGTTACATCTATGTTTATATTCAGCGAGTTAGAAACATGTTTCTTCTAAAATGTGAGTTTGGATATTCCTGAGTGAATGGGAGTGTAGGATGTAATGAGAAATCTCTGGCTCTAAAACAAAAACGGAGCTATGTTTCACAGTGATTGTCAAGGTGTGTATTCAACTTACAGAGTTAAACAGATGTGTGAAAGTAGCATTTGAGAAACCCTTTCTTTGTAGAATCTGGAAAGAGATATTTCCAGCCGTATACAGGCTCATATGAATTAGAGGTAAGATCGAATCTAAACCACAGGAGAAACGTCTGTTTCAAACTTCTCTGCTGTGTGTTCGTTCACCTTAGGAAGTTGCATCTATGTTTACATTCAGCGGGTTAGAAACTCTTTTCTTCTAAAAGCTGCGTTTGGATATTCCTGAGTCATGGGAGTATAGGATGTAATGAGAAATATCTGGCTCTAAAACTAAAACGGAGCTATGTAGCAGAATGATTGTCAAGGTGTATATTCAACTTACAGAGGTAAACATATGTGTGAGTGTAAGAGTTCAGAAACGCTTTCTTTGGAGTATCTGGAAAGAGATATTTCTATCCATATACAGGCTCATAAGAGGTAGCGGTATGATCGTGTGTTAACCACAGGAAAAACGTCTGTTTCAAACTTCTCTGCTGTGTGTTCATTCAACTTAGGAAGTTGCATCAATGTTTAGTTTCAGCGACGAAGAAACACGTTTCTTCTAAAAGCTGCGTTTGGATATTCCTGAGTCCATGAGAGTATACGAAGTAATGAGAAATATCGGGCTCTAAAACAAAAACGGGGCTATGTAGCAGAATGATTGTCAAGGTGTATATACAATTTACAGAG
>NW_022442809.1:0-4174 GCF_009761245.1 Sapajus apella
CAGGCGTGAGTCACTGCACCTGGCTGGGATCTTAATTTCTATTTTTTCTTTTTTAGCCCTTGATTTTTACCCTGTTAGACTGACTTTAGGAATCTGACCCCCCAAAGTGCAAAAGAATACATTAGTGTTGTTGAAAGCCACTGAGTCTGTGGTAATTTTTTGCAGAAACAAATACAATCAGGATTTAACTTGCCTTGGGGTGCTGGCTCTCCCCCGTTTTCTTCTCAGAGCATTTCTTGGGTCCTCGCCCCTTGCTGAGCCCCCACCATAGCCTAGCAGACCAGGGATGGACTTAATCAGATTCTCCTCTTGGGATTTTACATAAGGGGAGCAGGGGCTGCATGCTCAGCTTCTCTGTGCTGCACTGCAGGCACAGTGCCTGGCGCCACCCATTCTTTAGGGGTCCATGGAGATATCTGTTGGCCCTGGGTTAGGCATGAGCTAAGGGATATGAGGGTAGCTCACTTTGGGGGCTCAGTCCTTTGATGCTACCTTTGCTCTGGAACCTCAGGAGCTATAAGGGGGAGAGGAACTTTGCTGAAAGGCACGTCCTCCCTACAGAGCTTGAAGAACAATCTAACCATGCTGGCATGGGGCCCATCCAACCTGCGATGCCAGTGTAAGTCTGTGAAAGTCACTTATATTCAGAGAATGTGGATTGGGACCCCGAAGAATGACTTTATGGTGGGCACCTTCATCTCCATCTGGTGAGTCCAGCGCTAGCAGCCTGAGAGTTCCATGGGCCAACCTCACCCTCCATCCTTATTTCCCTGCCACTCCAAGGCTCCTCCTCAGCCAGACTTGCCTGTGAATGCCCCTTGATGGCTGTATTCTGTTCTCATGCTGCTAATAAAGACATATCTGAGACCGGTAATTTATAAAGAAAGGAGGTTTAATGGACTCACAGTTCCACATGGCTGGGGAGGCCTCACAGTCATGTTGGAAGGCGAAAGGCATGTCTTACATGGCGGCAGGCAAAGAGCAAATGAGAGCCAAGTAAAAGGGGAAACCTCTTATAAAACCGTCAGATCTCATGAGACTTATTCACTATCTCCCACTACGTCCCTCCTACAATATGTGGGAATTATGGGAGCTACAATTCAAGGTGAGATTTGGGTGGGGATACAGTCAAACCATGTCAATGGTCCTGGCTTCTCTCCCATTAGCTCTCTTCTATCTCCCAGACTCTTTCCAGCTTTCCTCTTCTTCTTTTTAAGAGACTGGAGTCTCACTGTTTTGCCCAGGCTGGTCTTGAACTCCTGGGCTCAAGGGATCCTCCCAGCTCCACCTAACAAGTAGCTGCCAGTATAAGCACACACCCCTACACCCCCACAGTTTACCCATCCTCCCCAGTCCAGTGAAATCCTCAGCTTCTTCACATCCCTGTTAGCTCCAGGCACCAGCGTCTTTGCCTTCTATAGAATGCACAAAATTATAGCCTCTTAGAGCAAAAAGGTCACTGGGATTAGGGAGGCTGAGAGTTCTTTCTTCATTCAGGGATTAAATCTTCCACCTGCAGGGTGACATGGCTTGCCTTAGTCACCAAGTAAGGTTGGGAAAGTATTTCTGGGATGGTCAATAGCACTTTCTTTCCAAAGGAAGGACACTACAAACTCACTTTCGTGATCACAGTATTCCCCACCTACAGGTTAAGCGTGCGAACTGGCTTTCATTCCCTCATTTTTCCTTTGACGCAGCACTAAAAATTTTTTTGTTTTTTCTGTTGCCCAGGCTGGAGTGCAGGGGTACAATCTCGGCTCACTGCAACGTCCACCTCCCAGGTTCAAATGATTCATCTGACTCAGCCTCCCGAGTAGCTGGGATTACAGGTGCATGCCACCACGCTAATTAGTGACCTGGCTAATTTTTGTATTTTTGGTAGAGATGGGGTTTCGCCATGTTGGCTGGTCTTGAACTCCTGACCTCAAGTGATCTGCCCACCTCAGCCTCCCAAAGTGCTGGGATTACAGGAGTGAGCCACTACGCCTGGCCTGAAACATTTCAATTCTTAAAATTTACATGTTCATGATGACACAGAGACAGGTTTTCTGTTTAGGAGAGGGCTGAATTCTATTAAAGCTGACCTATCATATGTTGCACACTCTGGAATGAACATGAGAGATCAGAATTGAGCTTCCCAAAATGGTGGGTCACATTGACCCAGTGTTGTTCCAGGAAAACATTGCAATATCCAACATGAGAAAGCGCTGCACGTACCATGTATGTGTTGGGATGGTGGGCTGAAATGTATTATTAAGCAAATGTTATCGTATTTGTCTATGAAATTCTGAAACTGCCTTTGCAAAATTATGAGTGAGACAATGAAAGAGATCTAAGTTAACCGACTTCATCTTGCTTCTAACCTCCAAGCTGTCTTTGTTCATTCCCAGGCATAGGCTGAACTTACTTTGGGAGAAACTTCGTCTATAGTTTATAGTTTAAACAAAGATGGTAACAGCCCTTTAACAAAGCAGACCTCCTTCTTGCCTGGGACTAGATTGCCTTTGTAGGACTAACATTAGCCACAAGATTAGAAATGATGGTTTAGGAGTCATGCAGCTGGAGGCTACAATATTCTGACGCTCTTTAAACTGCTCCTAAGATCAGTGCTTGAGATATTCTGCAGACCCTGCACTTGATGGATCAGCTGGCACCACCCAGATCAATAAACTGGCTCATCTGATCTTGTGGCCCCCACCCAGGAACTTAGCGCAAAAGATAGCTTCGACTCCCCGTGATTTCATCTCTGACCAATCAGCACTCCTGGCACACTGGCTTCTCCCAACCCACCAAGTTATCCCTAAAAACTCTGGTCCCTGAATGCTCAGGGAGACTGATTTGAGTAATAATAAAACTCTGGTCTCCCGCATAGCTGGCTCTGCATGAATTATTCTTTCTTTATTGCAATTCCCCTGTCTTGATGAATTGGCTCTGTCTAGGCAACGGGCAACGTAAACCCCTTGGGCGGTTACAACTCTGTTTAGTACTTCCGTCTCGGTCAGGCATGGTGGCTCATGTCTATAATCCCAGTACTTTGGGAGGCCAAGGTGGGTGGATCACTTGAGGTCAGGATTTCGAGACCAACCTGCCCACCATGGTGAAACCCCATCTCTACTAAAAATACAAAGTTAGCTTGGTGTGGCAGCACGTGCCTGTAATCCCAGCTACTTGGGAGGCTGAGGTAGAATTGTTTGAACCCAGGAGGTGGAGGTTGCAGTGAACTGAGATAGCGCTACTGCACTCCAGCCTGGGCAGCAGAGGGAAACTCTATCTCAAAAAATAAATAAATAAATAAAGTCCATCTCATATGATGTGCTGATTAGGTTTCAAATCTGGGTTTCTTATCCCAACCTCTTTCTTGACAATCTCAATCTTTCTTTTTAAATAAATGTTATAGAAATACTAAAATGTATTGTGAATAACACCCACATACCACCATCCAATTTAAGAAATAAAGCATCACTAATCCAGTTTTGCTTCCTGCAGACTCATCCTTCATCCCATTCTCTCTATAAACCTCCTGCAGCTGGGCACAGTGGCTGCACCTGCAGTTCCTTCAGGAGGCTGAGCGTGGAGGATCGCTTGAGCCCAGGAGTTTGTGACTGTAGTGTGCTTGCACCTGTGACATAGCCACTGTGTTCCAGCCTTGGCAACATAGCAATTCTCCATCTCTAAACGAAATCCTGAATTCGACAGTTGTCATTCCGTTGTTTGTTTTTACATTTTTACTACACATATATGTCTACATATGTAAAAATATATAATTTTTATTTTTGTATTGGGGTGAAATTCATATAACATAAAATTAACCACAGTAAACATGAACAATGCAATGGCATTTAGGACAGTCACAATGTTGTGCAACCACCGCCTCTATCTAGTTCCAGATCATTTTCATCACCCTGAAAAAACACACCATGGCCATTAGTAGCCATTCCCCATTTCTCCCTCCATCTGTCCCCTGCAACCACCAATCTACTCTCTGTCTCTAAAGAGTTACCTATTCTGGGTATTTCATATAAATGAAGTGATACGATATGTGGAGACTTTTGCGACTGGCCTCTTTGACTTAGCAGACATAATGTTTTCAAGGTTCATCAACGTTATAGTATGTACAGGTATGAGTACTCTTCCTTTCTCTCTCTTTTTTTTTTTTTTTTTTTTTTTTTTTTTT
>NW_022442810.1:0-4174 GCF_009761245.1 Sapajus apella
TAGTAAAATTGGCTAATCTTTCAACTATGGGTTTAAGTATCCAAAAGCACTTTCATATTATGTCCTTTAGTCCCACAATTCTGTAAGGTAGGTGTTGCTCATAGGCCTGCTTTTAATGGAAGGGCATAGAAGAGAGATTAAGTAATTGACCCAGTATCGCACAATTGGTGATGCTAGAGCTGAGACTTGAAGCCAGCACCTCTGACTTCAAACCTGGGCTATGCTACGCATCTCGTACAGAGTATTTGTCCAGTCAACAGGCCAAAAACATGATCTTTTTTTGCTTCGGTTAGGGTGGGTGTTTTTTCGTTTGTTTGTTTTTGGTATAAGATGTCATGTTTTAATATTTGAATGGCGTTCTTTTACTTTTCAGTTTCTATGATCTATGCTGTAAGCACTTCCCAAGTAAATATTTTTTAAGGAGATTTCTTGAGCCAGATATACAACATGTCTTTACTCCTCTAAGGTTAAAACTCATCCCTTCTCTATTAAAAAAAGAAAGAAGCAAGGCTGGTATTTGGCCGCCATTCCCTCTTACTAAGAATCTATGTGACCCTTAAATTACCAGACCCCTAGACCCCCAAACAGTCTGCCACTTTTACAGGAACTGTCAATACACCCCCAAAATTTTTAAACTGACCACCCTGAAGAAAACAAAACAAGCAGGCTTTAACTTGAGCTTGCTCACCAAAATCACTCAAGTCCTGCCAGCTACATGGCCCCAGTCTCCAAAATAAATCCCCTTCCTCTCCTGGTCTGAGGCTCCCTTCAGCCTCTCCAGGTCCTAAGCTTTGAATTCCTGTGACTCTTAACCTTGGCTTTGTGCCTGTTGAGCTGTTAATCAGGGTCTCCAGCCCATAATCAGCAGCTGGTGAGCAGCTGCTCCCTTCTTTCCTAAAACAGATCCTAGCCAGAATTTTCCCTGAAGGCTCTTCCTGCCAGCTTCCTCTCTTCAAGGAAGCAGAAATTTTCTTCCTTTGTCTTCTCCCTCTCTGGCCATTCCGAATGAAGACAAATAGCAATGGCACTATTATTTCTCTTGTTTTCCTTGTTGGGGCCTCCATTCTACAATTCTTCCCCAAATCTCCATTTTCCTCTGCCCTTTCCCTTCTGTAGCCCGGTCTGCAAGGCACAGCTGGTGGTCCTTCTGGCTGAAGCTAGAGGGGAAAAGTTCAAGGCCAGCATATCTGAAATTCTGCAGACAAGTCTGCCACCGCTGCCACCTCTTGGACTCCATTCAGCCTGCTGAGAGCTGTGCCGTGGCAGACCCTAGGCTGGGCACCCTTGTTTTCATGGCCCAGTCTCTTCTCCCTTTTGTTCTTTGGCTTTTGCCCAACTAGGACCCACTGCCCCATCTCTTAAGCCATCTGAGGTTAGTGCTTTAGCAATTGCTGCTGCTCTCAGCTCTCCTCGTCCTCCTCATGTGCCACTTCTTCACCCGGTGAGCCTGCCTGTGAGGGCCCACAGAGGGAAGGCAGGTGGCGATGTATCAGACCGTCTTCACAGAGATAACAAACCCAGCAAGTTATGACCGTAAGGTGTCCTGAGGTGACATCTGGGGTCTAGTCTCAGCATTACCATTCACTAACTGTGTGACCTTTGCAAGTCACCTAACATCTCTGGTTCTCTGTTTCTTCATCTATCAAATAAAAGAAATAGACTAAATAATATCTAAGGTCTTTTCCAACTCAAACTTTCTACAGTCCATTAATTTACCAGTTGTTACATTATGTAGTAGAACCACATAGCTAAAAGTTGGTCTGCTGTCTGGGTTATTCCGTCACTACAGCCTTGGCTATGAAATAACCATTGGCCTTCATCTCCTCACTTTGGAGTCTAAATAAAAGTCTTCCTTCATGTCTTGGTTTCAATGTTCCTCCAATGACATATTGATTTCGGATTTATGACACCAACTATAAAACCCTATGCTGCTATTTTTATTTCTGCCTCCTGGAGCCCACCCACCCCAAGTAGTTTCTAGAGAAGGAGGGGTGTATTTTTGGTTTGGCCAGGTGCATCTGAACTACTGGTGGAAAAAGCCCCTGCTATGTCCACTTCAGGCTAAAAGAGCTCAGAGAGACCCCTGTCAATATTGCACTGTTCTTTTAAACATTAACTGATGTTCCTTTGGAAAAAAAATTACATGGTCAAAAGCACTTGAGAAACACTGAATATTAGCTGCTTCTTAAAGATTTATCATGCATGTTAGCATGTGAGAGGATCCAAAAAATCCTGCCCCTAAAAATCTTTTCTTATTTATTTATTTGTTTATTGGGAGACTGAGTCTCCCTCTGTCACCTAGGCTAGAGTCTAAGTGCAGTGGCGTGATCTCGGCTTACTGCAACCTCTACCTCCAGAGTTCAAGTGATTCTCCTGCCTCAGCCTCCCGAGTAGTTAGAATTACAGCATATACCACCATATCTGTCTTTTTTTTTTTTTTGTATTTTTAATAGAGACAGGGTTTCTCCCTGTTTGCCAGGCTGGTCTCAAACTCCTGACCTCAAGTGATCCACCCACCTTGGCGTCTCAAAATGCTTATCCTAGAATTTCCTGCAATTATATCACTCCAGACACTCTCTTCACAAAATATTTAATACTTAACATTTGGTAGAACATGTTCCCTGGAACACAGTTTGGGAAACATTACCACAAAACATTGCTGACCTGTTTCTGTCTGGGGTCTTTGGAGCAGAAAGAGATAACAACAGTTTCTAGAATATTTGTTGAGCATCTACTTTGTGCAGAGCATGTGGGAATAATTCAAAATTGGCAGATCAGTCTGCCCATCAAGATTTCAAAATCTAATGCTACATAGGGTTGCCACATATGAATAAGCAGGCCAGTCAACAAACAAGACAAATGAAGTACCAAGTGCAGCTTGGAAGAGCTGCAGCCAGGCTGCTGGGCCCTTGTTTGACTCCCCGAATTGAATTCCATGCTCTCAGCTGTCAGTCTCAGTTTCCTTTGCTTCGCTCCACCAGGGCAGTTACCACTCCCCAGTTACACGATCTCATTGCAGGACATTCACGATTTATATCTTAGGTAGCTGGTGAGGCACATCCAGTAATTTTATCCTGTGCTGAACATCCTAGAGTTTTTGCCTTTCATGTACAGCTGTTAGTTTTTACTCAGAATTGGGATCTGTTCTTTGCCTGGAAAAGATGATGAACTTTTCAAAAAGCAAGAAAGATGTTGAAACGGCCAATGTCATGTGATGTGGTGTAATCCCGGCCCATCAAATGTTGTAACCGCAGTCCAGTGTACCTGATGTTTCCTGGACAAAGGCCCTGGGTTCTCAGGGTGGCTGCCCTTTTCTAACCTGTCTATGACTCACCACTATTTTTCCAGGACTTCCCCACCTACCAAGCCATGTCCCTGTGTCCCTACCTCCTCAGAGAGCCCCTTCTTCTTCTGCTTCCCACCCTTCACTGCCAACTTTCCTTGGATGTTCTATTGATATGTTCTTTCTGAACATTTTCCTTGCCCCTTTTCCTCTGCTTCTCCTTTCTGGCTTCTTTAAAAGAAATGAAGGATCATTCTTTCAGAGAATCTAATCCTTGGAAAGTCCCTCTCTGCTAAATAGTGAAGGGAAGCTGGCACTGTAATAAAAAGGCCAACATTGTTTTCACAACTGCTACATCTTGAAGAAGGAGCTGCTTATTATTTTTAATTATCAATATTAGTTGACATTTATCGAGCATATACTACTTCTCACCAGTCACTGGAGTCCTTTATATTTATTGTCCCTTTTATTAGTCACCACACTCCTTATGATAGAGGGCATTTTACTATCCCCATTTTATGAGTGAGGAAATAGGGTATCAGGGTAGGTAAGAAACTTGCTCAAGGTTATAGAAATAGTGACAGGCAGAGCCAAGAAATGAACCTACATTCCTTTGGCTCCAGATCCTGTGTTTTTCTCCTTCCCAGCACAAGCGACAAAGTAAAAATTTAAAGGCCTGTTCTTTTAAATTACCATGCTATACTACCTTCCATTTTCTTTTTCATAAAGATTAGACTCAATGGTAAATTAGCAAACAGTCGAATTTACTGTTTAGTGGTGGATTTTAATCTCATCATATGAAAATGGGATGAAATAACCAGGACTCTATTCTAGGAGTATCAATTACTCAACAGTAAATTAGCAAACAGTCTCATTTACTGTTGAGTGTAG
>NW_022442811.1:0-4174 GCF_009761245.1 Sapajus apella
TAAAATGCAGTATTTTTCTAAGATGGAGTTTAATGAAGGGTTGCTCTATACACCCCAATTTCCTAGTTTTGAGGTATTTCTGGATTTACTTCCTCAGAGTGTCCTCTCCTAGTCCTGGGGGACTTTTCAATTTCTGCTGCTACCTGGTTGCCAAATATTACTTCCTTCTAGAATTCATTAAGAGAGTATAATCCAGCAAAAATATAAAGATTTTTGTGGGTTTGGAAAGAAAAATCATATCACACAAGGAGTCAATGGAAATCTTCTTGGCCCAGTGTAATCTCCACCCTTCCTCTTGTGGCCATTCTTCATCCAAAACGTTCTGGGCCTCTGGTGAAGTGTCTGTCCCCACAGAGTACAGTCCCTAGGTCTTAGAAGGGAGTGATTCCCTGAAGCTGATGATAATTTTTAGCTATCTCTTGGTCTCCGCTCCCTCTGTCCTGTTGAATTCTAATGAATAATATTCACATCACATTAAAGGTTTATTTCTTATGAAATTGTTCTAAATTGCCATCTTGTCTCCCAGTCCTTGAAGAATCAATAGCCCTTGATCTTGCAGATCCAACAGTCTTAATTCAGTTCAGCTGCCACAGTTGATAGATGAGGAAACTAAAGCTCAGAGAAGGGAAGTGATTTACCGAAAAATACTGGGGCTATTTGGAAGCAGAGCTGAAGGCATAATTCTGGTCTTCCTCCTCCTAGGCCAACGCCCCTATCTACTTGTGTCATTTTTTTTGCTTCATTCCAGATCGGCAAGATTGTAATGATGAAAGATGACAGGGTTGCTTATGCACCTTGTATTCTTGTCTATTATAACTATAAACCTGAGTATATGTTTCCCAGAATAGTTAATCATCTAGTAGAAGAAGATAGTGTGATTTCTTGTCCTGTAAATCATGACAAAACACCTCCAGTACCTTCTCTTAATGTTTGCCATATTGTTTTTCAGGCTACAAGGAATTGGTCTCAGTGTAATTGTGTATAAATACTACCCGTTGGTCTCTCCTTACTAGTACATGCTGACTAACATTACGAGGTAATAATTGGTTATACCGTATTAGGAGAATAACAGTTTATAACAATATTACTTGCAATAAACTTCGTGCTTTCTTTTCCTATTCAGTGAAGCAAATGTTTGGCTTTATGGCTACACAGACAGTTTTTCTTTCATAGCTAAGTTTATTTTGTCATAAGGCAATCAGGTGGTACAAAAGTATTAACTACAGGAAACCAACATCTAGCAAAGAAATTTGAAGATCGTGTTCACGCTGAATAAACAAGTGCCTTTAAAAAAATTCTTCCAACTTTTGACATCAAACAGAAAAGTTGAAAAAGAAGCACCATAAAGACACATGCACCCTTTATTTAGATTCACAAATTAACATTTTCTGGGATTGGCTTTCTGTGTCTCTATGTCTCTTTTCCTCTTCACAGACACACTCATTTTCTCTCTCTTACACACACGTACATATACATGCACGCACTCACATTTTGGGAGCTCTGAACTGCTTGAAAGCAAATTGCAGACATCAAGATTATACAAAAATACTTAAGGGACTTTGTCCGAAATTAGCACATTCTTTTATATTACTACAATAACAATCACAAGACATTTGCTACTGATAATTAACATTATGTAGTACGCAGTCTAAATTTAAATGTCTCCACTTGCTCTCAAATATTCTCTATATTAGTCAGAGATCTTATATTGGATTTTTTTGTCATGTTTCTTATTTTCATCAGTCTAGAATATTGCTTCCCCTCCACCCTTTTCCCTCATCTTTTACAACTCTGACATTTTTGAAGAGTCCAGACTAAGTGTCTCATAGAATGTTTCTCAAACTGGATTCATCTAACTGTTATGGATTAGACAAAATGTTTAGGCAACTATTATGTTTCCCATCGCATTGCATTGGGAAGTTTATAATGTCACTCTATCTCAATATTTGTGAAGCTAAGTTTCATCTCTTCGATTTAAATTCTGTACTTAATAAATATTTGATGGATAATAGACATATATGAATGTCCTTTTCCTAACATTATGTTAGTGTATAGTGTTAGGAGTAATTTCATGCCAGAATCTCATGTTACCTTGGTGGTATTTGCAAAACGGTGATTTCAAAATTCAGGCATTATTCTAGATGAGGGGCCAGTAGATTTTTCCAGTGAAGAGCTACATTCTAAGTCTTTTAGCCTTTGTGGGCCACATATAGCCTCTGTTACATATTCTATTTCTTCTTTAGCTCTGTAAAAATTATTAGCTCATGGACTGCAGGAAAATGGTCTGCAGCAGGATTTGGGCCATGAGTAGTAGTTTGTCAAAGTCCTGTTCTGTGTTATAAAGAAGACCTTTCCTTTTCCTTGTAACACCTGTGTGTGTGTGTGTGTGTGTGTGTGTGTGTGTGTGTGTGTGTGTCAGAGGGAGAGAGATTCTTTAATAACATTATTTCTTTTATAGAGTTGGTCTCTTTAAACTTTTTTAAATACTCTTTGGATTTGACTTTGGTAAATAACACTGTGTGAAGATAATTTCATTTTCTTCTATGCTTTCTGATACAATAGCCACTAGCTGCATGAGACCATTCAAATTTAAACTAATTATACTGAAATTATAATTAGAAATTAAATAAATTAATAATTAGAACAAATTTAGTTTCTCAGTCACATGAGCCACACTTAAGTGTACAAGTATTCACTCAACACACGTAGCTAGTGGCTACCTATTGAACAGTACAGATGTAGGACATTTTTGCGATTTAGAAGTTGAATTGGATAGTAATAAATGCAGATTTCAAATGTATTTGCACAGAGTTGTGCAAAATAGTCCCTCATAATTAGAGTTAACTTACAATTTTTTCTTGTCTTTTTTTGCTTTTATGCTTATTTCCCTTCTTACTAATTTGTCTATTTCCATTCGTTTAAGGTACCAAAGTATTTATTATATCTACTATTTTTCTGTTTTTATCTCACATTTTCCTCTCCTTATGCTTTCTTTTGATTTAGTTTATCAGTTTTTTTTTTTTAAACTTTTATTTTAGGCTCAGAGGTACCTGTACATGTTTATTATATAAGTGTCACTGGGGATTGTTGTACAGATTATTTGTCACCTATGTGGTAGGCACTGTACCTCACAGGTAGTTTTTCAGTCCTGACCCTCCTCTTTCCTTCATCCTCAAATAAGTCCAGGTGTGTGTTGTGTCCATGTGTACTCAATGTTGAGCTTCTACTTGTGAGAACATGTAGTATGTGGTTTTCTGTTCCTCTGTTAGTTTACGTAAGATAATGGCTTTTACCTTCATCGATGTTGCTGCAAAGGACATGACCTCATTCTGTTTTATGGCTCCATCATATTCCGTGGTGTATACGTACCACATTTTCTTTAATCAGTCTACCATCGATGGGCATTTAAGTTGGTTTCATGTCTTTGCTATTGGGAATCATGCTGCAATGAGCATATGCGTGCATGTATCTTTTTCTTTTCTCTGTTATCTTCCTTCCCTCCCTCCCTCCCTCTCTTCTTTCCTTCCTTCCTCCCTTCCTCTCTTTTCTCTCTCTTTCTTCCTTTGTTTTTCTCTTTCTTTCTCTCTCTCTTCCTCTTTCTTTCTCTCTTATCTTCCTTCCTTCCTGTCTTTCCCTCTCTCTTCCTTTCTTTGTTTTTCTTTCTCTCTTTCTTTTTCTTTCTTCCTCCCTCCCTACCCCCTCTCCTTCTTTCCTTACTTTCCTCCCTCCCTCCCTCCTTTTCTCTGCTTCTGTCACCCCGGGTGGAGTGAAGTGGCACCATCTTGCCTCATTGCAAGCTCCACATCCCAGGTTCAAATGATTCTCCTTCCTTAGCCTCCCAAGTAGCTGGGACCACAAGCGCTCACCACCAGATCCAGCTAATTTTTGTATTTTTTATTAGAGGCTGGGTTTCTCCATGTTGCTCAAGTTATCAGGCTGGTCTTGAACTCCTGACCTAAGGTTATCTGCCCACCTCGGCCTCCCAAAGTGCTGGGATTACAGGTGTGAGCCACCGCACCCAGCCCTCACCACTCCCTTTTGTATCCCCCAACTCACACCTTGCCCATGCCACTCATGCATACCCCCTGCCTTTCCCCATGGTCATTTGTGAGTCCTGCACGAAATGGCCTTCAGTCCAGAGACCAGACATCAGACAGCAATCTGGAACTCTTCC
>NW_022442812.1:0-4173 GCF_009761245.1 Sapajus apella
GATGCGACAGCAGTAGAGAGACTGCAGTACTACAGAGAGAAAACACACGTAGCAAATGAGGACTGGTCATGAAGCAGAAACACTAATAAATTTCTTTAAAAATAAACACAAATTTTCAGACAAGATACATCCTAAGAACATGTCTGAGAAATTCCCAGAATCTCTGGCTAAAACATAGGTTTTAATGTATGCCAGAAAAAAAAGCTACATTACAAAGACTGTGACAGGTAGATTTTTTTTAAATGTCTAAATCTCAATCAAAAATTACAATGAATAGAAAATATTACAGCAAAGTAGCCCCATATAAAAATTATAAACTGTTCGGAAAGGAAACACAAAAAATGAAGACATATAAACTAACTTTTAAAAATTTAAATAAATAATAGTGAGAAAGAGGAACAGAGACAACTATTAAAAATTTAAAAATCAGAATAAGCACAAAAATATTTAAAATATCAAAAAATTGTAAAAACTAAATATGCAAAAAGAAATAACTAAAAAATTCTAGAAGAAAAAATAATGTATAAAGGTAGAAACTCAATAAAACAAACTGGGATATGCACATAGATATTTATAACAAACACACATATAAATACAATTTCAGCCGGGCGCGGTGGCTCAAGTCTGTAATCCCAGCACTTTGGGAGGCCGAGGTGGGTGGATCACGAGGTCAAGAGATCGAGACCATCCTGGTCAACATGGTGAAACCCCATCTCTACTAAAAATACAAAAAATTAGCTGGGCATGGTGGTGCGTGCCTGTAATCCCAGCTACTCAGGAGGCTGAGGCAGGAGAATTGCCTGAACCCAGGAGGCGGAGGTTGCGGTGAGCCGAGATCGTGCCATTGCACTCCAGCCTGGGCAACATGAGTGAAACTCCGTCTCAAAAAAAAAATAAAATAAAATAAAATAAAATAATAAAAAATAAAAATAAATAAATAAATACAATTTCAAAAGTCACAGTGGAAAGAAAATCTTGGGTGCCGCAAGAGAAAAGTGATGTGTCATTTACAAGCATAGTCTTATAAGATAACTAATGAATTTGCCAAAAAATTTGCAGGCCAGAAGGAAACTCTGTGTTACAGTTAAAGTCCTTAAAAAAAAAAAAATCTGTTAACGTCAGAATAATATCAATAGCAAACCTGTTCTACTATAATTAAAATAAAAAAAAAAACCTTCCAAAATAACTAAATTCTGAGAAAGTTATTGGCACAGCATGTGTGCTATATATCAAAGATGATAAAATGAATTTATTTCACTCAACATGATTCAAAAAGAAACAATTATTTGAAAATACATTATTCTGGAAAAGATATGCACATACAAAAAATTGAATCCCTTAGCATTACCATGATAGTGCACGACAATTTAAATTATTCTTTAAAATCTATAAAAGCATAGCAATTTTTATAAACATCTGTTAATACATGTACAACATAAAATGATATAATTAGTAATATAAATAACAAATGAAAACAAATGTAATGAGGAATACTTTCTTGCAACTGAAGCTATTTTTTTAATAAGATTAAAGTATATTGTTGTATCTTTTAGAGGTTTTAGGTAATCCCCACGATAACACAAAGAAAATATCTGTATAGATATATGAAAGAAAATAAGAAAGTGAAAGGATATTAATACAGAAATTAAAAAGACACAAAGGAAGACTAGAAAGAGAGGAAATGAGGAACAAAGATATGAGAATCAAATAAAAGAATAAAATAACATTAGTAAGTCTTTCTATTTAAGAAAATTATATATATGTATATTCACACACACATATAATTAACTTTCCAATCAAGAGACATACTTTCAATAATGAAATTTATAAAACATACTTTAAAAACCAACACCCAATTTGCCTTTCTACAAGTTGAATTCAATTTTCTACAGTTCAGATTTCATGACAGAAAAAAAAAAAAAAAAAAAAAAAACCTGAAAGTGGCAAAACAGTAGATGTTCCATGCAAATATTAACCAGCTGAGAGTAGAACAGGTCAAAATAATATACGAGTTATATTTTCAATCAAAAACTCTCATATTCTTAAAAATTTACGTTAAGTCCAAACTCCAAAGATACAAAGAAAGATATAAAGTAATGACAGATTCATTCACTGGGAACCTATGACACATTTGTATGTACATTTATTTGTGTGTGTGTGTGTTTCTGTGTGTGGTGTATATCCCACATTAAGGTTCCAAGTATATAAAGAAATATTGACGAAACTGAAGAATCACAGAGCATATATAAGTACAGTAGGATATTTCAATACCCCACATTCTATAATAAAAATAAAACAAGACAGAATATTAGTAAAGAAAAAGAGGACTTGAAGGCAGTATAAAACAATTATTCCTAACAGAGGTACAGAGAACACTCCTCTACAAAATCAGGATACACTCATCTCAATAACTCATACAACATTGTACTTCCTAGGCCACATGTTAGGCCAAAAACAACAACAAGAAACCCAAACAACAACAACAACAACAAAAACAGTCTTAAAAAATAACACGAGGGCAAAATTTTTAAAACTAATATCATCAAATATCATTTAAAACAAATATCAAAATGAAATGAGTTTAAAACAACAATAAAAACTGAAAAATTCACAAATATATAGACATTAAACAACAAAGTGTTTAACATGCTGTTGTTCAAAGGTGGAAATGACTAATATTGTAAAGATGTCCATACTGCTTGCTCAATGTAATCTACAAATTTAATGCAATGCTGTTGGAATTTCACATAGCATTCTTGAAGCAATGCAAATTTCTGTCACCAAATCATTCAGTAGCTATCATTTAAAATATAAAAATACTAAATATTAAGCCGGGCGCAGTGGCTCAAGCCTGTAATCCCAGCACTTTGGGAGGCCCAGGCGGGTGGATCACGAGGTCAAGAGATCGAGACCATCCTGATCAACACGGTGAAACCCCGTCTCTACTAAAAATACAAAAAAAAATTAGCTGGGCATGGTGGCGCGTGCCTGTAATCCCAGCTACTCAGGAGGCTGAGGCAGGAGAATTGCCTGAACCCAGGAGGCGGAGGTTGCGGTGAGCCGAGATCGCGCCATAGCACTCCAGCCTGGGTAACAAGAGCAAAACTCCGTCCCAAAAAAAAAAAAAAAAAATACTAAATATTACTTGGTTTTTAAAAACTAGAAAATATGCTAACAACTATAAAAATACATTTCAATGGCATTATGCAAATAAAATAAGCCAGCCAGAAAAAGACCGAGATTGTATAAGATACAGAAAGCAATTGCACTCTCAGAAACAGAAAACAGAGTGGTGTTTGAAAAGTTCCAGGAAATGAGACAAGTTTATGTTATGTAATGTGAATTGAGATTTAGCTTTGCATGATAAAATATCTAGCAATATGCAACATAACAATGTCAATGTAATTAACAGGACTAAAATGAATATTTAATAATATTGTATTGTAAATTCTGTTGTGTGGTTTTGACAAGTAAAAATGAACAATGACTAGAATACATTCAGATATATAATAGTTTTTAAATTATCTTCAAATCTAAGATTTTGTCCTGGCCAGGTGCAATGGCTCACACCTGTAATCCCAGTACTTTGGGAGGCTGAGGCAAATGGATCACGAGGTCAGGAGACTGAGACCATCCTGGCCAACATGGTGAAACCCCATCTCTACTGAAATATAAAAAATTAGCTGGGTGTGGTTGGTGGCAGCACTTGTAGTCCCAGGTACTCCAGAGGCTGAGGCAGGGGAATTGTTTGAACCTAGGAGGCAGAGGTTGCAGTTAGCTGAGATTGTGCCACAGCACTCCAGCCTGGTGACAGGGCAAGACTTGGTCCAAAAAAAAAAAAAAAAAATTTCTTCCACACAAATATAATATAGATTCACAGATAGATGTTGACATTAAAAAAATATATATGATAAGTCAGTGAGAAAGGGTTAAATAATCATTCACAATAAACATACACAACAAATACACAAGTCTTAAAAAAATGCAGGGATAATATTTAACCAGGCAAAAAAAACATAAGAGATCATTATATTGGCAATAGAAATATGGCTAATTCATATTTGATGTTGCTCCACACTGTCTTAAATTATAAAGAGTTAAATATTGTCATATACAATTAAAACATGATTAATAATGTACTATAATTATAAAAACATTTTCATATACAATTAT
>NW_022442813.1:0-4173 GCF_009761245.1 Sapajus apella
CCAGGCTGCTCTTGAACCCCTGGCCTGAAGGAAACTTCCCGCCTCCGCTGCGCCCGTTTTTCTATTTTTGACCCACATAAACACTGTGCTGCGTCGGAGTTTGTTAACTACCCTTCTCCACTCAGCAACACACAGGAGGTAGCGGGGAGGTGGAGGTAGCCAGGCTCTGCTCTGTGGAGAAGACAACCCAGCAACCGGACAACATACCGCCGCGTCAGATCGCCAAAGGTCCGTCTCTGTGATGTCGCTGGAGGGCCCGCCCCTGTGACGTCGCCGGAGGGCCCGCCCCTGTGACGTCGCCGGAGGCGCGCCCCTGTGACGTCGCCGGAGGCCCGCCCTTGTGATGTCGCCGGGGGTGCGCCCCTGTGCGTCGTAGGTGCCCGCCCCTCACGCAGAGCCGATCGGAATCTGAGGCAGGGCTGCTTGGTGTTCCAGGAGCACGCATGCGCGGGGCAGGTGACGGAAGCCGCCGCAGAGCCGGGACGTCCGCGTTGACAGGCTCCACCCTGGCTGTAGTCACCTGTAAGCTCCAAAGAGTAGTTTTAAGATTTCCCAGTCTGCAGGGCTGGGAGCAGCAGGGACCTGACGCAGCGAGCAGGCTCTGCGCACCAAACCCCCAGCGCCTAGTGGGCACGAGTGCAAGGTCACGCAAAAGAAGATCCTCAACGGCCAGTGCAAGGGCAACCAGCGCCACTGCTACCCCGGCCACGTATTCGCCTGGCCTCAGCCTGGGTATGTGCGCCCCCCAACACCTTTAGCAGCCAGGGGCCAGGAGACCCCAGGAGAGCCATTCCCTGCTGCTCATCCTGGGCAGGGTCGGCCACCTCTGAGGCTGCCTCCCATTAGGGAGCTGCACCCCCACAGCTTGACATTTGATGGCTGTTGCAATAGTCTTTAAGCCTTTGCAACTTTGTAGGTGGGTACTAGGGTGCTAAGAAACAAAGAAAACATCTTTATAAAAATGTAAGGGGGCCGGGCGCAGTGGCTCAAGCCTGTAATCCCAGCACTTTGGGAGGCCGAGGTGGGTGGATCACGAGGTCAAGAGATCGAGACCATCCTGGTCAACACGGTGAAACCCCGTCTCTACTAAAAATACAAAAAATTAGCTGGGCATGGTGGTGCGTGCCTGTAATCCCAGCTACTCAGGAGGCCGAGGCAGGAGAATTGCCTGAACCCAGGAGGCAGAGGTTGCGGTGAGCCGAGATCGCACCATTGCCCCCCCACCGGGAAAAAAAGGGAAAATCCCTCTCAAAAAAAAAAAAAAAAAAAAAAAGGAAATGTAAGGGGTTGGCCAGGTACAGTTGCTCAGGCCTGTGATCCAGCACTTTGGGAGGCTAAGCTAAGGCGGGTGGATCAGGAGGTCAGGAGTTCAAGACCAGCCTGGCCAGCATGGTGAAACCGTTTCTACTAAAAATTAACCGGGTGTAGTGGCAGGTGCCTGTAATCTCAGCTACTTGGGAGGCTGAGGCAGGACAATTGCTTGAACCTGGGAGGAGGAGGTTGCAGTGAACAGTGATAAGGAAATGATGCTGTTCTTTGTTTGTTTTTTGAGACAGGATTTTGTTCTGTTTCTCAGGCTGGAGTGAGGTGGCACAATCGTGGCTCACTGCAGGCTCAACTTCCTGGGAAGATGCAAGCAATCCTTCCCCTTTGGCCCCCCGAGTAGCTGGGATTACAGGTGCATGCTACCAATCTTGGCTAATTTTTGCATTTTGTATAGAAACAGGGTTTCACCATGTTGCCAGGCTGGTCTCAAACTTCTAGGCTCAGCTGTCATCCACCCTCAGCCTCCCAAAGTGCTGGGATTACAGGCGTGAGCCACTATGCCTGGCTATTGCTGTTCTTTTCATATGCATTTTTACCTTTTTTTTGTGATGCAGTCTCAGTGTTTCCTATGCTGGAGTGCAGTGGTGCAATCTTGGCTCACAGCAGGCTGGGCTCAAACTCCTGACCTCAGATGATCCACTCACCTCAGCATCCCAAAGTGCTGGCATTACCTACTGCACCTGGCAATTTTGCTAATTTTAGATACTAGAATTTTTTAATTAATTTTTTTTAACCTGGAGTGCAGTGGCATGCCCTCGGCTCACTGCAACCTCTGACTCCCAGGTTCAAGCCATTCTCCTGCCTCAGCCTCTCAAGTAGCTGGGACTACAGGTACACGCTACCTGGTCCAGCTAATATTTGTATTTTTAGTAGAGATAGCATTTCACCATGTTGGCCAGGTCTTTTGACCTCGTGATCCACCAACCTTGGCCTCCCAAAGTGCTGGGATTACAGTTGTGAACCACCAACCCAGGCCAAAAATTTTTCTTGAGACACAGTCTCACTCTGTCACACAGGTTGGAGTACAGTTGGACAGGGTTTCTACACGTACTCCTGTAAGTGGGTAGAAGAGGCTAGGACTTCAACATGACAGGAGGTCAAATTTTTTTTGAGACAAGGTCTTACTTTCTTACCTAGGCTGGAGTGCAGTGGCAAGATCGTAGCTCACTGCAGCCTCAAACTCCCAGGCTCAAGCAATCAAGGAAGGCTGAGGCAGAAGAATCACTTGAACTCGAGAGGCAGAGTCTGTGATGAACTGAGATTGCGCCATTGCACTCCAGCCTAGGCAATAAGGGCAAAACCCCAACTCAAAAAAGTATTTTGTGGTGGGGCACACTGGCTCATGCCTGTAATCCCAGTGCTTTGGGAGGCCAACATGGCAGTATCAGTTGAGGCCACGAGTTACAAACCAGCGTAGTTACAAACATGGCAAGCCCCAGCTCTACAAAAAATAAAAATACAAAATTAGCATGGCACAGTGGCACACAGTGTAGCCCTATCTATTCAGGAGGCAGAGGCAGAAGAATTGCCTGAGACCAAGAGTTCAGAACTACAGTGAGCTACGATTGTGCCACTGCACTCCAGCCTGGGCATCAAAGAAAGACCTTGTCTCTTAAGAAAAATAATAATAAGATTATGTTTTGCCCTCTGTTTTCTGAAGTCGTTCTGCTTTCCTGAGGATGTCAGCATCCACATGGATGAGTGTGCAGTTTGCCTGACTCACTATCCCACGTCTTCCTCAGCTCTGATGACCTTTGCTTCCACTCCCCTTAAGTCGCCACAGGAATGGCTATTGTGACGTCTTTTAGTTGGCTAGATTTCTGAAATCTTAAACTCCACCATTCTTTCTACTTGCCCTCTGTGACAGATTATATTTTCCAAGGTGGCTGCAACAAGTTCTGCCATCCTGTGTGCCCTTCTTTTTTTTTTAATTTTTAAATTTTTTATGTTTTCAATTTTTTGTTTATTTATCTTTATTTTTTGAGACTGGAGTCTCACTCTGTCACCCAGGCTGGAGTGCAGTGGTGTGATCTTGGCTTACTGCAGCCTCCATCTCCCAAGTTCAAGAAATTACTCTGCCTCAGCCTCCTGAGTATGTGGGATTACAGGCGTGTGCCACCGTGCCTGGGTAAATTTTGTGTTTTTAGTAGAGATGGGGTTTCACCATGTTGGCCAGGCTGGTCTCAAATTCCTGACCTCAGATGACCTGCCTGCCTCAGCCTCCCAAAGTGTCTTGATTACAAACCTGAGCCACCAAGGCTGGCCTAATTTTTAAATTTTTCAAATAGGAAGAAATAGACACTGTGGACTACAAGATGGAGGGAGGGAAGAAGGGATGTGGGTTGAAAAGCTACCTATTATGTGCTATGCTCACAATCTGGGAGCAAAATACCCTTATATCAAAACTGCACGTGTACCCCTGTATCTAACACAAAAGTTGACAGCTGGTGCAATGGCTCATGCCTGTAATCCCAGAACTTTGGAAGGCTGAGGTGGGTGGATTACTTGAGCTCAGGAGTTCAAGAGCAGCCTGAGCAATGTGGTAACACCCTATCTCTACAAAAAATACAAGAATTAGCCAGGCATGGTGGCGTGCACCTGTAGTTCCAGATACTCAGGAGGCTGAGGCGAAGATTGCTTGAGCCCAGGAGGCCAAGGCTGCAGTGAGCCATGATCACACCACAGCACTCCAGCTTGAGTGACAGAGTGAGACCCTGTCTCAAAAACAATAACAATAAAATACAAGTCGAATTTTTTTTGAGACAGTCGTGCTCTGTTGCTCAGGCTGGAGTGCAGTGGTACAGTCTCAGCTCACTGCAATTTCTGCCTCCTGGGTTCAAGTGATTC
>NW_022442814.1:0-4173 GCF_009761245.1 Sapajus apella
GGTTGTTCTCTTTTTAAATTGTAAAATATTTTTATTGACCAGTAGAATAGAACATAAAATTATTACACCAACATTTATATTTCCACCAAATCTTACTAAGAACACTGTAATTTTCAAAGACTTTAAGCAAAAGATTATCAGCCTTAAAAGAAAAGCAGTTTTTATTTCATAATTATGTGACTTTTAAATTTTTGATTATCGGAAAAAGTTTTCACCCTTAAAGAGCAGAAATATCATTTCGAGTTCCTTGTGTTTTAAAGTGATGTTGAGGTCATTTTTACTGTGAACTTGCTAACAGATTTTAAAACAACAATCTCATAATATCCTATACAAATACTAAATTGTATAGGCATTTAATGAGGAAATTTATGGATATTAACAACAAATTTGATATAAACTATATTTTTGAAGACCTCTATTTGCTGTACTTATTAGCTCAATATATATTTAGTACAAGTTACTTCTTATTAAAGTATCTTAACTAACTGTACTTAACACCACACTTGGTTTCATTTAATGCTACTGATAACATATGCAAAACTTAATTGGATCTGATGTAACTAGGCAATTCACTAAAAGAAAATTTAATCATATATCCTGTTGCTTAAGGCACTGTTAATGAAATTATTCCAACTGAAATGGGAAGATAAAATTTTAGCATAACTCAATAACTATCACCCAATGTATATTTATGGCCACTTCTTTACAGTTTTTAATTCCTGGTTTATACCACAAATATACCCAGAAAATGGGTGTGGGTATGGGTGTGGGTGTGGGTGTGTGTCCCTTCCAAACAAGAGGGTCAACCTTCCTCATCACACACACACATGCAGATACACACATATATGTAATGCCTGCCAACAAAAGGTAGGATATGGATGGAGATATTTATATTTGTAGATTCGTTTTTCTGAAAAATTGGTAAAATTAAAGCTCCTCAATCTAAAGTCCAACCATCTGCTCAGACAAATTGTGGTTAACCATATCTGCTGAAAGGAGGAAAAAGTAAGGCAAGATGACTCTACCCCTATTCTGATCCTTAGTTTATTCCTAGGATCTGAATCATACCAATTCAGTCTCCTCATTCTTCTTCTTCTAGGTAGGTGTATTGGCCTATTATTTTCTACAAGTATTCCCAGGTGAAGCTATTCCTATCTTAGCCAAATGATTTAATTAGTTCTACTTTTCTTCTTTTAGATGGAAAACAGCATCTCAGTTTCTTTTAAAATTCTGTAAAGATCAAGTTCATTGAGATCATAAATAATAATTAATAGAATTCTTGTGGTTAACCAACCATTGCTATAGTTTAATAGCTTCAGAAATAATCAAAGATAATCCTTATCTTGCTCAAAGTGAATCTGCTTGTCTCCATGCTTATCTCTGTGAAATATTTTACATGCTTCTTTCTTCTGTTATCAATGCTATGCTTTGTTACATAGTATTTAAGTAATGACATAGCTGTATTATGTTTCATATAAAAATAACTTTAAAAGTTCCCTGAATAAGCCAAAAACCCTGCCCAAGGGTGTGACAGACAAAGGAGAGTCTGAAGATAAGTAATAATGCTAATAAAACTGGAATGCAATCATCATATTCTTCTGTTTTTAATGTTTCAACATAATAAAGGAAATAGGAAAGACTAATTTTAATTTTTTAGAAATTCATCCGAGAGTCAAATCATTGTTCTTGCCATGAGCAATAAAATCAGAGCACTATCCCACTCAGCAGTCAAGAAGTAATATGCTTCCATGCACCATCCTGACAACCCCAAAATCTTGCTCAAAAGATACTACTGTTCTTTTAATCAATTATCTCACTGTGTCAATAAAGCCCAAGGAGATCAAAGTGTTCTCTACATACAAGTCACAGGTCTGGAAAGGCCTTTAAAAATAATCTCATTTAGCACTTTTTAAGCCTTTTTTTTTTGTTTCTACACCATTACAGAGGCAGAATCACTAACACCTCTAATTGTGAACAACAACTGGCACCTGGGAGAATGAGGGACAACAGAAACACACATCCCTCAGGGATACAGTACCCACAGTGCTCTGAAAAAAGTTCCCTAGGTGATTCTGACAGGGCAGTACATTGTGATGAATGAACAAAAGAATGGGGTGATTTCTAATTACCATATCTAAGAACCTTTGCTTGGTCCTGACTCCCCACAACGTCCCTGATATCAGATGATGGATTTGTGTATGCCATGCTTTTTTATGCTTTTCCTTCAGATTTTTTTTCCAGTAATACCACAATGAATGACCAAAGTCAGAATGCTAAACAAAGGTTTCACATAACACTTTCAAACCTGCAGGCAATGTGTATAGGCTGACAGCCCTTGCCTGTAAGAAGGCAGGCACATGGCTTCAGTGGCACTCAGTCACACTGCATTTGAACACTAGACTCATTGTCTTGTCTGCAATAGCACCCCTGCTAACCCTACATCACGCCACTACTCTGATGGGCAACTGCAGCAATTTGAAGCCAAACACAACTCTAATCTGTTTCAAAGCATGCCATAGGAAGAGAGAGGAAGAAAGAAAAGATAACAAAATACCAAGGTAAATATGTTTTCATGTGTTTTTCAGCAATCAGCTTTGTCTGTTAGAGGGGAATGCATATTCGACAAGAACTGAAAAGCACCATCTAAGAGACATTGCACAAGCCACTTCCCTGTCAGACCTCGTCTACCTTACAGAATATGGAACCTGTCGACTAAGTCATATTTAGGAGCTCATTATTGAACAATGGCAAAATCGCTTCTCAGCCTTTTGGCTAAGATCAAGTATAAACAATGGCTACGAGGCAATGAGCTGAGCATCACTTGCTGATCCTCATATCCAATAGGCTTGAGAAAATGTTCAAAAAACAGCAGTTCAGGTTGGCTGTGGTAGCTCACACCTGTAATCCCAGCACTTTGAGAGGCCGAGTTGGGGTGATCACCCAAGGACAAGAGTTCAAGATAAGCCTGATCAACATAGAGAAACCCCATCTCTATTAAAAATACAAGAAATCAGCTGGGCATGGTAGCTCATGCCTGTAATCCAAGCTACTCAGGAGGCTGAGGCAGAAGAATCGCTTGAACCCGGGAGACAGAGGTTGTGGTGAGTCAAGATTGTGCCATTGCACTCCAGCCTGGGCAACAGGCAAAACTCTGTCTTAAAATATATATATATATATATATATATATATTTTACATATATATTTATAAATATTTATATATGTACATATGTATATATCAGTTCAATAAATCATAACATCAAGGGTCAGACAAGCACATAAAAGGCTGATTACAATTTGAAAGATTCCAGGAAGGCAGAGTACCTTTTTGTAACCCATCAGAATATCCAAAACTCAACCCTCCAGCAGCTTGACAATTAGGCCCTATGTTCTCTTTCTCTCATGCACAATCACAGGCCTGAGCAAATGCAGGGTACTAAAATCACTGGGTGGTTGTTTGAGTCATTTGGCTTACTGTCCCAAACTTTTCCTTTAAAAACTATGTGTTGCTAGTAAGAATCACTTTAATACAATCTAATTCAATTCACGAGATAGTTGCTGAGCACCTGTCACACAGAAAGCACTGCAGGAAAAACTCAAGGCATTTTCCACGTAAGTAGTGGGGGTAGAGATACATATAGAAATCACTAAGACATATCAGAATGAAGCCTAGATTGTGGCACATGGATCTCAGCAACATCAAGTTCCCAGGCTGATCCACTATCATGTGGCAGTTAGTGTGAACTAATAAAAAGAGGGCAAAAGAGAAGGGAAGACCTCTGATGCCTCAAAACACTCAAAGTTATCACCACTAGGGATGAACTAAAATGCCTCAATTCTGGGACACTTATCTTACATCTGAAGTAAGTATCATTACCTATTTACATTTCTAAGATTATTTCATAGTTTTAAACTACCAGGTACCAGGACAAAATTAGTCATATTGTCCTAAACAGGAATAAGATACAGCGAAACACCCACTCCTCTTTCCAAGCTCAGCTCAAGTTCCCTCCTCCCCCCAGGAGAACTCCCACTCCCTCTCTTGCCACATCAACAATCCCACATGCAGGCTTCCACCCTGGCACTCAGAATACATGTGTATTCTGTCTCAAAAAAACAAAACAAAACCACAAAGCTACAAAAGAGAGGCAGGACTCTCTTGTTCAAGGCAAATGT
>NW_022442815.1:0-4172 GCF_009761245.1 Sapajus apella
CTCATGCCCTCATTAAGCCTAGGGAAATAGTTTGTGCTGGAGTGACCTGCTAGGTTTCTAAGCAGCCTGTGAAGCGCCATATTTCTGCTGAACAGATTGTGCCTGGGAATGTTTTACATCACATCAGGCTGTTTGTAAATACAGAAATAATTTTTCTTCTCCTGTTTCAATCTGGATGCTTTTTATTTCATTTTCAAGCCCAGTCACCATGGCTTGAACTTGCAGTAACAATAATGAATGGAAGCAGTGAGAGCAGCCACCCTTATCTCGTCCCTGTTCTCTATTTATTTGCTTGAGACAAGGCTCTGGCTGTGTCTCCCAGGCTGGAGTGCAATGGCATGATCTCAGCTCCCTGCAACCTCTGCCTCCCAGGTGCAAGCGATTCTCTTGCCTCAGCCTCCCAAGTAGCTGGGACTACAGGCGCCTGCCACTACGCCCAGCTGATTTTTGTATATTTAGAAAAGGTGGGATTTCACCATGTTGCCCAGGCTGGTCTCAAACTCCTGATCTCTCAAATGATCCACCCGCCTCAGCCTCCCAAAGTGCTGGGATTACAGGCTTGAGCCACTATGCCCAGCCTTAATTTTGTTTTTCAAACTGGGTTTCACTCTGTCACCCAGACTGGAGTGCAATGGTGTGATCACAGCTCACTGCAGCCTTGAGTTACTGGACTCAAGTCATCTCCCACCTCTGCCTCCCCAGTAGCTGGGACTACAGCCATGCGCCACTGTGCCTGGCTAATTTTTTAATGATGTGCAGAACTAGGATTTTGAACTCCTGGATTCAAGTGATCCTCCTGCCTTGGGCTCCCAAGGTGCTGGGATTACAGGCATGAGCCACCGAGCCTGGCCCTGGCTTATTTTTTATTTTTTGAGACAGGGTCTTGCTCTTTTGCCCCAGGCTGGAGTGCAGTGGTGCAATCGTGGCTCACTACAACCTCCAACTCCCAGGCTCCAGCTATCCTCCTGCCTCAGCCTCCTGAGGAGCTGGGACTACAGGCGAGCACCACCACAGCTAGCTAAACTTTTTTTTTTTTTATACAGATGGAGCTCACCATCTTTCCCAGGTTGATCTTCAACTCCTGGGATCAAGCTGTCCTCCCTCGTTGGCCTCCCAAAGTGCTGGGATTACAGGCATGGGCCACAGCTCCCTGTCTTGTTCTTGGCTTGGGAGAAAAGCACCCAGTCTCTCACCGTTGAGTATGGTAGTAGCTGTGGGTTTTTTCTTGATTTACTTAATCACGTGGAGGAAATTTTCTTCTGTCTGTAATTTGTTGAGTGTTTTTGTCATGAAGGGTGTTGAATTTTGTCTACATCTATTAAAATGATCGTGTGGGTTTAGGGTGGTGACTCCCGCCTGTAATCCCAACTCCCTGACTCTACAGAAACAATAAAAAATACAAAAATTAGCCAGATGTGGTGGCACATGCCTGTAGTCCCAGGTACTCAGGAGGCTGAAGCAGGATGATCAATTGAGCCCACGAGGTGAAGGCTGCAGTGAGCTATGATCACACCACGGCACTCCAGCCAGGGCAACAGAGCAAGACCCCGTCTTAAAAAAGAAAAAGCGAAAAAATGAGTTTCTGGGCTAATTCTATCACAACTCATTTCATCAGCCTCTATACCACGTAAACATCCTTCTCCATTCTAAAGCCACTTCTTGGTTTTCTTCAGGCTAGATCTGGACTTTCTGTATTTTCCCATTAAGTGGTTTCTAATTCCTCCATGTGCAGGTGTTCAAATCCTCCCACAAAGGCCAGGCGTAGTGGTTCATGCCTGTAATCCCAGCACTTTGGGAGGCTGAGGTGGAAGAATCATTTGAGCCCAGGAGTTTAGGAGCAGCCTGGGCAACATGGAGAGACCCCATCTCTACTAAACATACAAAAATTAGCTGGGCATGGTGATGAGCACCTGTAGTATTCACAGCTACTTGGGAGGCTGAGGAGGAAGATGGCTTAAGCCTGAGAGGTCAAGGCTGCAGTGAGCCAATGTTGCACCACTACACTCCAGCCTGGGTGACAGAGTGAGGCCCTGCCTCCGAAAACAAACAAAAAAAACAAAATAAACCTCCACCAATATCTAAGCACGTCTGAGTTCTTTGGGAAGAAAAGTGCTCACCCCAGATGATCCAGCTGGAGCCTGGTCAAATCACCCCTACTCCCTGAGCCCAGAGCCAGGCATCAGCCCTCCCTCCCTCTTTCCCTCCCTTCCTCCCTCCCTCTGTCCACCGAAGGATCACCAGCTTCCCACAGCCTCCACTCCTGCTGTGTCTAACCCTGATGTCAATCCTATTCCGGGGCTACGATGAGGATAGCAGTCACCTAGCTGTGGTTCTCAACCAGGTGATCCTGTCCCAGGGGACACAGGGCAATGTCCGGGGACATTTGTGGTTTTCATGACTGGGGGGTGCTTCTGGCATGGAGGGGGGGGGGGCCAGGGATGCTGCCCAGCACCCTGCAGTGCCCAGGACAACCACAACCCAGAGAATGATCTGGCCTCCATGCACAGTGCAGAGCAGGAGAGACCTGTGTTCATTGCTGGAAAAATATTGAATCTGCTCCCTACTCACACTCAACAACAGAATACGTTTGCAACAGGGCGGACAGTGTAAACCAGGGCACCCCAGCTCCTGGGGAGCGCGGGGAGCACTGGGAGCGGGCAGCGGGGACCTTGGCGGTGGCAGCACGCCCCTGTGACCCAGTGAGCCCCGGGCCCCGCTGGCCCAGCCGCAGGATGCGCGCCCCGCTGCTGCTGCTGGCCGCCTGCGCGCGGCTGCCCGGCTCCGCAGCCGCCCAGAAGACTCCAGGCTGGGAGCCGGTGGCCGACACTCCCCGGTGCCTCTACAAGGTGCTGCCCGAGGGCCCCGAGGCGGGTAGCGGGCGCCTGTGCTTCCGCAGCCGCGCGCGGCTTCTGCGGCCAGGCCCTGGGCTGCACGCTGCACGCCCCGGCCAGCCGCTCCCTGTGCGCCAGTGTCCTGCGTCCTCCTGCAGTAGCGCCTGGCCCTGGAAGCTGCGCGCCGCGTGCGAGCCTTCACTCTCAACTGCTCCTGGTGCGGCGCCTACACGCGCTTCCAGTGCGAGCGCGTGCTGTTCGGGGCCTCCTGCCGCGACTACCTGCTGCCCGACGTGCACTACGGCGTCCTCTACAGCCTGTGCCTGCAGCAGCTGCGCTGTGCGCCTGGCCTGCCGCCCCGACGCCGAAGACCCCCAGCAGCCAGCTGAGCTCGCCGAGTGCATGGAGTTCACCGCTGAGCCGGCCGGCATGTGGCACATGGTGGTGGCCATGACGGCAGTGGGCGGCTCCGTCTGCGTCATGCTGGTGGTCATCAGCCTGCTGATGGCCTACATCACCGAGAACCTCATGCGCCCGGCCCTCACATGCCCAGGCCTGCTCAGACACCCCTGAAGCGCGAGGCCACCTGCCCGAGCTTGCCAGAGCTCTGAGGTTCTCCGCCCGCTCTCCTGCCCTCGTTCCTGCTGCCTCCTTGAGATCCCTGCAGAGGAGGGCCTGCCAGCGACAACCACGGCACCTTGGCATAATTGCACGCCCCTCCCAACCGGGCATCAGACTCCCAGACTCAGGCTCCCGATTGGCCCGTGGGCCTGGGCTGCTGTGCCGGCTGCATACAGAGGCCTTCATAGAGGCGGCCAGGGCATGGCTCCCCCTCCAGCAAGAGCCATGGAGACTCCAGATCACCCTGCACCTCCATCCTGTGCCAAATTGTCCAAGATGGGCCATCGCCATTGCTCGATCACTGTGTGCTTTGCAGGCCTGGGGTGTAGCCCTCGGAGCCTGTGCTCCCCGGACCACCACACTGGGCTTAGGTTAGCTTCGCGCCTTAGTATCTCAGGCCCACTGCAGGAGCCGACACCCTCTGCTGTCCAAGGGGGTCTGTAGCCCTGAGATTCGCAGGCCCCTCCATGCATCTGGCCAGCGTCCCCTCGGAGATACCCTCCTTCCAGCATTGCGGAAGCATGAGGTGAGGGCATGCAGTGCTCTGTCTCCTTAAGGGCGTTCGACAAGCCGGGAGCCATGGCGTGGGAGACCTGGCCCACGTTGCCCGGGACGGCCGCCGTCAGCACAGGTCCCAGCGCAGAATGTTAGATACTAGCCTCGAGCAGCCCGACCTTCCGCTGCTGCCTGGATCCCAAGCCTCAGCTGACCCAGGCAGCC
>NW_022442816.1:0-4168 GCF_009761245.1 Sapajus apella
AGAGTGATTGGGACTTTAGGCTGTAATGAGAAAGATCTTGCTCTAAAGGAAAAACGCACCTATCTAGCACAATGGTTGTCAAGCTGTACAATCAACTTTCAGAGTTAAACTGATGTGTGTGTGCAGCATTTCTAAAATCCTTTCTTTGGAGAATCTGTAAAAAGATAATTGAAGCCATATACAGGCATATGAGAACTAGAAGTAAGATGCCGTTTAAACCACAGAAGAAACTTCTATTTCAAACTGCTCTGCTCTGCTTTGTGTTCTTTCAACTTAGGAAGTAGCATCTATGTTTAGATTGAGCGAGTTAAAAACAGGTTTCTTCTAAAAGCTGCTTTTGGATATTCCAGAGTTAAAGGGAATATAGGGTGTAATGAGAATATCTTGCTCTAAAACAAAAACGCAGCTATTAGCAGAATGGTTCTCAAGCTGTACAATAAAGTTACAGAGTTAAACTGATGTGTGTGTGCAGCAGTTCAGAAATCCTTTCTTTGGAGAATTTGGAAACAGATATTTCCAGCAACTTACAGGCATATAAGAACTAGCAGTAAGACTGTGTTTAAAACACAGGAGAAACAAATCTTTCAAACTGCTCTGCTTTGGTTCATTCACCTTAGGAAGTTGCATCTATGTTTAGATTAAGCGAGTTAGAAACACGTTTCTTCTAAAAGCTGCCTTTGGATATTCCAGAGAGAATGGGAGTATAGGCTATAATGAGAGATATCTTGCTCTAAAACAAAAACGCAGCTATCAAGCAGAATGGTCGTCAAGCTGTAAAATAAACTTACAGAATTAAACTGATGTGTGTGTGCAGCAGTTTATAAATCCTTTCTTTGTAGAATCTGGAAACAGATATTTCCAGCCACATACAGGCATATAAGAACTAGCAGTAAGACTGAGTTTAAAACACAGGGGAAACATCTATTTCATACTGCTCTGCTTTGTGTTCGTTCAGCTTAGGAAGTTACATCTATGTTTAGATTCAGCTAGTTAGAAACAGGTTTCTTCTATAAGCTCGTTTGGATGTTCCAGAGTGAACGGGACTTTAGGCTGTAATTAGAAATATCTTGCTCTAAAACAAAAACGCAGCTATCTAGCAGAATGATGTCAAGATGTAGAATCAACTTACAGACTTAAACTGATGTGTGTGTTCAGCAGTTCAGATATCCTTTCTTTGGAAAATCTGTAAACAGATATTTCCAGCCACATACACGCATGTAAGAACAAGCAGTAAGTCTGCGTTTAAAACAAAGGAGGAACGTCTATTTCAAACTGCTCTCCTTTGTGTTCGTTGACCTTAGGAAGTTGCAACTATGTTTAGATTCATCGAGTTATAAACACGTTTCTTCTAAATCTCCTTTTGGATATTCCAGAGGGAATGTGAGTATAGGCTGTAAAGAGAAATATCTTGCTCTAAAACAAAAACGCTGCTATCTAGCAGTATGGTTGTCAAGCTGTACAATCACCTTACAGAGTTAAACTGATGTGTGTTTGTGGCAGTTCAGATATCCTTTCTTTGGAGAATCTGGAAACAGATATTTCCAGCCACTTACAGGCATATGAGAACTAGCAGTAAGACTGCGATTAAAACACAGGAGAAACGTCTATTTCATACTGTGCTCCTTTGTGTTCGTTCACCTTAGGAAGTTTCATTTATGTTAAGAATCAGTGAGTCAGAAACACGTTTCTTCTACAAGCTGCGTTGGGATATTCCAAGGGGAATGGGACTATAGGCTGTAATGAGAAATATCTTGCACTAAAACAAAAACACAGCTATCTAGCAGAATAGCTGTCAAGCTGTACAATCAACGTACAGATTTAAACTGATATTTGTGTGCAGCATTTCAGAAATCCTTTCTTTGGGGAATCTATAAACAGATAATTCGAGCCATATACAGACATATAAGGACTAGCAGTAAGACTCAGTTTAAACCACAAATAAACGGCTATTTAAAACTGCTCTGTTTTGTGTTCGTTCACCTTAGGTAGTTGCATCTATGTTTAGATTCAGCGAGTTAGAAAGACCTTTCTTCTAAAAGCTGCGTTTGGATATTCCAGAGTGAAAGGGAGTATAGCATGTAATGAGAAATACCTTGCTCTAAAACAACAACGGAGCTTTCTAGCAGTATAGTTGTCAATCTGTACACTCAACTTACAGAGTTAAATTTATTTGTGTGTGCAGCGGTTCAGAAATCCTTTCTTTGGAGAATCTGGAAACAGATATTTACAGCGATAAGCAGGCATGCAAGAACAAGCTGTAAGATTGCGATTAAAATACAGGAGAAATGGCTATTTCAAACTGCTCTGTTTTGTGTTCATTCACCTTAGGAAGTTGCATCTATGTTTAGATTCAGCTAGTTAGAAACAAGTTTCTTCTAAAAGCTGCGTTTGGATATGCAAATATAGGCTGTAATGAGAAATATCTTGCTCTAAAACAAAAATGCATCTATTTAGCAGAATGGTTGTCAAGCTGAACAATCACCTTACAGAGTTAAACTGATGTGTGCGTGTAGCAGTTCAGAAATCCTTTCTTTGGAGAATCTGGAAACAGATATTTCCAGCGAAATACAAGCATATAAGAACAAGTAGTAAGACTGCGTTTAAAACACAGGTGAAACGTCAATTTGAAACTGCTCTGCTTTGTGTTCGTTCACCTTAGGAAGTTGCATCTATGTTTAGATTCAGCGAGTTAAAAACACGTTTCTTCTAAATGCTGCGTTTGGATATTCCAGAGTGAATGGGAGTATGGGATGTAAACAGAAATTTCTGGATCTAAACAAAAACGCAGCTATGTAGCTGAATGGTTGGCAAGCTGTACAATAATCTTACAGAGTTACACTCATGTGTGTGCAGCACTTCTGAAATCGTTTCTTTGGAGAATCTGTAATCAGATAATTCCAGCCATATACAGGCATAGAAGAACTAGCAGTGAGACTGCGTGAAAAACACAGGAGAAACGTCTATTTCAAACTGCTCTGTTTTGTGTTCATTTACCTTGGGAAGTTGCATCTATGTTTAGATTTAGATAGTTAGAATCAAGTTTTTTCCAAAAGCTGCGCTTGGATATTACAGAGTGAATGGGAGTATAGGCTGTAATAAGAAATATCTTTCTTTAAAACAAAAACGCAGATATCTAACAGAATGGTTGCCAAGCTGTACAATAAACTTACAGAGTTAAACTGATGTGTGTGTGCAGCAGTTCAGAAATCCTTTGTTTGGAGAATATGGAAACAGATATTTCCAGCTGCATACAGGCATATAAAAACTAGCAGTAAGACTGAGTTTAAAACACAGGAGAAACGCCTATTTCAAACTGCTCTGTTTTGTGTTCATTCACCTTAGGAAGATGCATCTATTTTTAGATTCAGTGGGTTACAAACATGTTTCTTCTAAAAGCTTAGTTTGGATACTCCAGAGTCAATGGGGCTATAAGCTGTAATGATAATTATCTTGTTCTAACACAAAAACGAAGCTATCTAGCAGAATGGTTTTCAAGCTGTGCAATCAACTTACAGAGGTAAACTAATGTGTGTGTGTCACAGTTCAGAAATCCTTTCTTTGGAGAATCAGGAAACAGATATTTCCAGGCATATACTGGAATATAAGAACTAGAAGTGAGACTGCGTTTAAAACACAGGAGAAACGTCTATTTCAACCTTCTCTGCTTGTGTTCGTTCACCTTAGGAAGTTGCATCTATGTTTAGATTCAGCGAGTTAGAAACACGATTCTTCTAAAAGCTGCGTTTGGATATTCCAGAGAGAATGGGACTATAGGGTGTAATGAGAAATATCTTGCTCTAAAACAAAAACTCAGCTATCTAGCAGAATGGTTGTCAAGCTGTACAATCAACTTACAGAGTTAAATGGAAGTGTGTATGCAGCTGTTCTAAAATCGTTTCTTTGGAGAATCTGTAAACAGATAATTCCAGCCATATAAAGGCATATGAGAACTAGCAGTAAGACTCCGTATAAAACAAAGAAGAAACGTCTATTTGAAACTCCTCTGCTTTATGTTCGTTCACATTAGGAAGTCGCATCTATGTTTAGATTCAGCGAGTTAGAAACACGTTTCTTCTAAAAGCTGCGTTTGGATATTCCAGAGTTAATGGCAGTATAGTTTGTAAAGAGAAATATCTTGATCTAAATCAAAAACTGAGCTATCTATGTG
>NW_022442817.1:0-1038 GCF_009761245.1 Sapajus apella
GGTGGGGGGTGGGAAGCTGGGGAGAGATAGCAAAGGGAGAAATGCCAGATGTAGGTGATGGGGAGGAAGGCAGCAAATCACACTGCCATGTGTGTTCCTATGCAACAATTTTGCATGTTCTTCACATGTACCCCAAAACCTAAAATGCAATAAAATAAATAAAGGGAAAAAAAAAAGAAAAGAAAAATCTGAGAGTTATCACAAGTTATTTTAAGCTGGTAACAACTTACTCTGATCACACACACACACACACACACACACACCCTTTACACATTTTCTGCACTGTCCCTCTCCACACTTTTTTGGGAGACTGGACCTCACTCTGATGCCCTGGCTGGAGTAAAGTGGCATGATCATGGCTCACTGTGACCTTGACCTACTGAACTCAAGTGATCCTCTGACCTCAGCCTCCCCAGTAGCTGGGACTACAAGCATGTCCCATCCATGGCTAATGTTTTTTTTTTATTGTACTTTAAGTTCTGGGGTACGTGTGTGGATCTTTCAAGATTGTTCCATAGGTATACACATGCTATGGTGGTTTGCTGTCTCCATTCCTCCATCACCTACATCAGGCATTTCTCCCTCCCCAACCTCCCTGCCCCCCTACCCTGCTGTTCCTCCCCTAGCCTCCCATCCCCCAGCAGACTCCAGTGTGTGATGCTCCCCTCCCTGTGTCCATGTGTTCTCATTGTTCAACACCGACCTATGAGTGAGAACATGTGGTGTTTGATTTTCTGTTCTTGTGTCAGTTTGCTGAGAATGATGGTTTCCAGATTCATCCATGTCCCTACAAAGGACACGAACTCATTGTTTTTTATGGCTGCATAGTATTCCATGGTCTATATGTGCCACATCTTCCTTGTCCTGTCTATCATCGATGGGCATTTGGGTTGGTTCCAGGTCTTTACTATTGTAAACAGTGCCACAATGAACACATGTGGGCATGTCTTTATAATAGAACGATTTATAATCCTTTGGATATATATATATGCCCAGTAATGGGATTGCTGGGTCAAATGGAATTTCTATTTCTAGGTC
>NW_022442817.1:1138-4167 GCF_009761245.1 Sapajus apella
TTGTTTTTTTCTTGTAAATCTGTTTTACTTCTTTGTAGATTCTGGCTATTAATCCTTTGTCAGATGGGTAGATTGCAAAAATTTTTTCCCATTCTGTTGGTTGCTGATTCACTCTAATGACTGTTTCTTTTCTTGTGCAGAAACTCTTAAGTTTGATTAGCTCCCATTTGACTATTTTGGCTTTTGTTGCCATTGTTTTTAGTGTTTTAGTCATGAAGTCCTTGCCTATGCCTATGTCCTGATGGTATTGCCTAGATTTTCTTCTGGGTTTTTATGGTGTTAGATCTTATGTTTAAATCTTTAATCCAACTTGAGTTAATTTTAGTGTAAGGTGTAAGAAAGGGGTCCAATTTCAGCTTTCTGCACATGGTTAACCAGTTTTCCCAACACCATTTATTAAACAGGGAATCCTTTCCTTGTTCTTGTCAGGTTTGTCAAAGATCAGATGGTTGTAGACGTGTGGCATTGCTTCCAAGGCCTCTGTTCTGTTCCATTCGTCTATATCTCTGTTTTGGTATCAGTACTGTGCTGTTTTGATTACTGTAGTCTTGTAGTATAGTTTGAAGTCAGGTAGCATGATGCCTACAGCTTTGTTCTTTTTGCTTAGAATTGTCTTGGCTATGCAGGCTCTCTTTTGGTTCCATATGAAGTTTTAGGTGTTTTTTTCCAGTTCTGTGAAGAAGATCGATGGAAGCTTGACGGGGATAGCATTGGATCTATAAATTACTTTGGGCAGTATGGCCATTTTCGTGATATTGATTCTTCCTGTCCGTGAGCATGGAATGTTTTTCCATCTGTTTGTGTCCTCTCTTATTTCGTTGAGCAGTGGTTTATAGTTCTCCTTGAAGAGGTCCTTTATGTCCTTTGTTAGTTGTATTCCTAGGTATTTTATTCTCTTTGTAGCAATTGTGAATGGGAGTTAACTCATGGATTTGGCTCTGTTTGTCTGTTACTGGTGTATAGAAATGCTTGTGATTTCTGCAAGTTGATTTTGTATCCTGAGACTTTGCTGAAGTTGCTTATCAGCTTAAAGAGATTCTGGGCTGAGATGATGGGGTCTTCTAAATATACAATCATGTTGTCTGCAAATAGACACTGTTTGACATCTTTTCCTAACTGAATACCCTTTATTTCTTTTTCTTGCTTGATTGCTCTGGCTAGAACTTCCAATACTATATTGAATGGGAGTGGTGAGAGAGGGAATCCTTGTCTAGTGCCATATTTCAAAGGGAATGCTTCCAGTTTTTGCCCGTTCTGTATGATATTGGCAGTCAGTTTGTTGTAAATAGCTTTTATTGTTTTGAGATGCGTTCCATCAATACCTAGTTTATTGAGGGTTGTTAGCCCTTTATAGGGCTGTTGAATTTTGTCAAAGGCCTTCTCTGCATCTGTTGAGGTAATCATGTGGTGTTTGTCTGTGGTTCTGTTTATGTGATGGATTATGTTTATAGATTTGCATATTTTGAACCATCCTAGCTTCCCTAGGATGAAGCTGACTTGATTGTGATGGATAAGCTTTTTGATGTGCTGTTGCATTCGATTTGCCAGTATTTTATTGAAGATTTTTGTATCTATGTTCATTATGGATATTGGCCTGAAGTTTTCTTTTTTAGCTATGTCTGTGCTGGATTTTGGTATCAGGATGATGTTGGTCTCGTAAAATGAGTTAGGAAGGATTCCCTCTTTTTGTATTGTTTGGAATCGTTTCAGAAGGAATGGTACCAGCTCCTCTTTGTACATCTGGTAGAATTTGGCTGTGAACCTATCTGGTCCTGGACTTTTTTTGGTTGATAGGCTATTAATTGTTGCCTGTACTTCAGACTTTGTTATTGGTCTATTCAGGGTTTCAACTTCTTCCTGGTTTAGTCTTGGGAGGATGCAAGTGTCCAGGAATTTATCCATTTCTTCCAGATTTACTGGTTTATGTGCATAGAGTTGTCTGTAGTAATCTCTGATGGTAGTTTATATTTCTGTGGAATTGGTGATGATATCCCCTGATCCTTTTCTATTGCACCTATTCGATTCTTGTCTCTTTTCTTTTTTCTTAGTCTGGCTAGTGGTCTATTTTGTTGATCTTTTCAAAAAACGAGCTCCTGGATTTATTGATTTCTTGAAGGGTTTTTTGTGTCCCGATCTCCTTCAGTTCTGCTCTGATCTTACTTATTTCTCTTCTGTTAGCTTTTCAGTTTTTTTGATCTTGCTCCTCTAGCTCTTTCAATTTTGATGATATGGTGTCAATTTTACATCTTTCATTGCTTCTCATGTGTTTCCGTCTAGACACTGCTTTAAATGTGTCCCAGAGATCCTGGTATGTTGTGTCTTCATTTTCATTGGTTTTGAATAACATCTTTATTTCTGCTTTCATTTCAGTGTTTATAAAGTCATCATTCAGGATCAGATTGTTCAGTTTCCATGTAGTTGTGCAGTTTTGAGTTAGTTTCTGAATTCCGAGTTCTAACTTGGTTGCACTGTGGTCTGAGAGACTGTTTGTTATGACTTCCATTCTTTTGCATTTGTTGAGGAGTGTTTTACTTCCAATTTTAGAATAAATGGTCAATTTTAGAATAAGTCTGACGTGGTGCTGAGACGAATGTATATTCTGTGGATTTGGGGTGGAGAGTTCTGTAGATGTCTGTTGGGTCTGCTTGGTCCAGATCTGCGTTCAACTCCTGGATATCCTTGTTGATTTTCTGTCTCATTGATCTGTCTAATATTGACAGTGGAATTTTAATGTCTCCCACTATTATTCTGTGGGAGTCTAAGCCTCTTTGAAAGTCATTGGGAACTTGCTTTGTGTATCTGGGTGATCCTGTATTGGGTGCATATATATTTAGGATCGTTAGCTCTTCTTGTTGCATTCATCCTTTTACTATTATGTAACGCCCTTCTTTGTCTCTTTTGATCTTTGTTGGTTTAAAGTCCGTTTTATCAGCTACTAGGATTGCAAACCCTGCTTTTTTTTTTTTGTGCTCTCCACTTGCCTGGTAAATCTTCTTCCATCCCTTTATTTTGAGTCTATGTGTGTCTTT